>NW_011335585.1:0-4421 GCF_000735185.1 Notothenia coriiceps | reverse complement strand
TACGTTGATGATATTGGATTATTGAATAGCTAAATGGATCCCAATTAGGGCTGACTGATATACCGTGTCATGGCGATAAACGCGATATGCGCGATATTCACATCGCAGGGACGTGCAATTTAAAAAAAATAATTAAGGCCATTCGATATTAAGTAGGTAAATTAACTCAAACACGTCATGTTACAATTATTTAGCTGCTTGCTACAAAAGGAAAACTTGCGCGGCTCTCATGTCAGGGTTACTTGAGTGGAGTGACATGCAGTCTCTGAGTCTGCATGCACAGCAAACAACTATTTCAGATGCCTTTGTTGGTGTTACACCATATGAGAAAGGTTCAAAACGGCATTAAGGAGCTGGCGTATAGCTGTTCTTAATTTTATTTTTATAATGTTTAAAAGATGTCCACTACTTTGCTGCTATTTGCACAAAAAAGGTTTTAATTGTGTAATAAAAAGTTAAATGACCTATTTGGTCACGTATGTTAATTCCCTAATGTGATAATGAAGCTTCCTATAGTTTAATGTAATACGTTTAATCTCTTGGATCCCTTCTAGACACCACTCTTCTTCATTCACAGATGAACCCCCTTATTTGAGGGTAAGCAACATGCATTATCATGACATGTTAGATCATGACTTAAGGTATGATGAGTCAACCAGTTAAGATCCAGACGTCCGTGACTAAAATCCTTCATCCGGTTAAATATAGTTATAAAAACCTCAATATATATCGCAGGGGAAAAGAATATCGCAATGTCAGTTTTTTTCAATATCGTGCAGCCCTAATCCAAAATGATTTAATTGTTACACCCCTATCTAAAACGGATACTATTTCCAATACTTGAACTTATGTAAAAGTTGATAAGTCTCAATTTGTCAAGAGTTTGTTAAAAACCCTTCATCACTTGCTTCTTATTTCATGGCATGTTTTTTTTATTCGCGCTTAATCCTCTGTTCACACACATTGCAGGGAATCCTATGTTCCCAAAACCTAGGTTCATGAACGTTTTGTGTTCATCATAAACAGTGTGGCGGCTCATATGTCAGCCTGATCTGCCTCAATTAGAGGGGTTGTAGCAATGAGTCATTCATCAGCGGCGTCCCCCTATCAGATGCTGGTTTGCTCATTCACTGGCAGCGATGATATTCTGATATTCCGTCAGATGCCGGGCCAACACTGGCAGCGCAGGTGGTGCCGCTCCTCCAGTGATGAGCCCATCTAAATACAAACTGTCGCGCGAAAAGAGAGGAATTGTCTGGTGTCTGTATCAATAACAAGATCATCCACTTAAGTGATTGAGGAAGAAGACTATGCACAGCAGGAGAAGCCTTGTTTTTGTCAGCGTTCACGCGGCTTCGTATGGCAGAGGCCTCCCTCTCTCTTTCGCTGTCTGTGCAAATGCAGTGAGAAGATACAAATGACTGAGGATGCAGTACTTTCCTCAGGCTCAGAGGGCGTGAGTAATACCCCGGCGATAATTTAGAGCCGAGAATCGCATGCTGACAAAAAGCAGCATATGTTGTGTGAGTCAGTTCTGCGCTAAAGCTGAGGAAGGGAAAAAAAAAGTTTCAGTCCCTCCCTTCCAGCTCTCTTCCACCTTATTTCCCATCTGGCCTTTCTACATCAACGCCACTCATTTGCGCTTTCACTCAGCCTCCCCCTGTTTTTAATAGCAACGAGGCAGTCATACCTTCCTTCCGATGGCACCGCTTGGTTTGGTGGGTGGGGGTGGCTCAAAGATCCTCTGCTGCTGCGCTGGGGGCAGGGTGGAGTACAGCGGGATGATCTTGATGTCCCCGACTTCAGGCCCCAGGTCATCCACCTCCCTCTTGATGCGCTTGCAGGCTTCGTCAATTTCCTGAAAGATTGCAAGGGGCAACAATTAATCCGGGGTGTCACCTGCGTGCGCAGACAACAGAATATACAACAGGTTCAGCACAACACCTGCACCAACAATGGCGCTGAAAGTGGATGGTGGTGGGGGGGGGGGGGGGGGGTTCCCTGCTACAGTACATTTGTTCTAACTATCGCTCCATCTGACGGAGGAAATTAAACCTGGTCCGCAGTATGCTGTGCAGAGCTCCCTGTGGCTCTGTTGTCAAATGCAGCAATCATGGAAACATGGACGGGCGCGCGCACACACACAGAGACAGACAGACTCAAGCGGGGTTCATTATTCCACCGTGCAGTATTGTAGGGGGGGGTGGGGGAATGGGAGATGAGACTGCAGCACTGATGCATAACCAGCGGCAAATCACGGCAGATCAGTTTAGTGAGGCTGAACGTGGAGGAGCCGGTGGGCTGCAGACAGACAGACGACCTGAGCAGGAAAAAGAGAGAGGGCCCTTTCTCTAAAAGCATATTGAGATGCACCTTTATTAAATATCCCTGAATAGTCCACAGGCACCCCTTGCTTAGAACACATCTATATAGGTCTCTGTTACCTACCCATTATCCTGCTTTGAAGTAGTTTCCTACAACAGATTTTAATTTTCCCCAGCAACTCCAGCTGTTAAGAACCATTTTCTGTGTTTTGCTAACAGTCATTTAATCGTCATGAAGCAGCAGTTACAGCCTATACTGTTGCACCACCTGCAGGCCCAGGGGAGCAGCGCAGCTACGTTTCAAAGAGGAGTCATGAGGCAGTGAAGAACCGGAGCCAGAATCATTGTCCTGATGCTTATAGACACATAATAAGCTACGTCAGAGCTGTCGGCCTATATCTTTGCTTTGTTGCAACAATTAATTAAGAACAAATTAGACTCGAAAAGGAATATTCTTTTAACAATGAGTGCCTTGATAGTCTACGCTGAGGTAAACCTGCACTCTGTCTGCAGTGCACTCAGTTGATACATATTTAATATATAAAGCAAGTCAATGTCAGGTCAACAAAAGGCTAAACTTTGTTTAAAAAAAAAAAACAATTAAATGAAAAAGTAAAGTAAAGCATTTTCTTTCGTGCACCATACAACGTCATTTCTCGTACACATTTTTATTTTCTAAAAGCATGTGAAATAACGGCGTAATTAGTTAAAGCATGACTGTAGCGGACAAAATTTGTTGGACTGTGGGAAGCAAAATATGTCCTGTTTTCTTTCCGGACTGCAAGTGTGTCATTAGCCCAGTTGTCCCCTTGTTCCTCGTATTAAGTCAAACCCTGCTGATGGCCATGTGCCTCTTAATCAACACGCTGACAAGTGGAAATCGGTAAATGTGAATGGATTGGTAAAATTAGCCCGGGTATTAATAGCCTATCAAGCCTCTGGATGCAGCAGCTGCCATGGAGGAAAAAAAAAAAAATGGACCCCTTTGCCAAAGTGCTGGAAGCAAGCTGGCAGTCTGTCCCTTAGGGACATCAAGACAGTGTGTGTGTGTGTGTGTGTGTGTGTGTGTGTGTGTGTGTGTGTGTGTGTGTGTGTGTGTGTGTAGTTGGACAGTGTTGGGAACCTGTCCACCAGCTCTCCCTGCGACCCCAGAAGCAACCATCTACAGCCAAGCTAATAACCGACACATTTAGGCACTCCTCTTGACTAGCAAACACCCCCCCCCCGTGCCAACCCCCATGTTTAGATGTTAGCTGCTGAGGGGGAAGCTTAAATATTAGGACTTATCTTTGCTCAACAGCTGTGATAAGTTTTTTTCCCCTATTTTTGGAGTTGTTGCTTCACTTTTATTTGTTTGTGGAAGCAAAATATATCTCTCAGAAAACCTGTGGAGGAGAGGAAGGGAGTCCTGTGCATTTAGCTTCTGTGTGTTGTAAATCAGTCCGAAAATAAATAATCCATGCCATGGATCTGCCTCCTGATCATTAGTCTACATCAAAGTTTTGTGGAGAGTGGAGAAGTGCTTGGAGGGCGTGCTGCAGCGCCCTTTGAACACCCATCTCTGCCAGACCTACCACACATTAACTTCTTTAACCCAATTAGGAGGGGGTGATAATGAACTCACCGTGGGAGTGCTCTCAGTAATGCTTCAGCTTGACACAGTGCGGGGGGGGTGGAATATAAATCAACAAATTACATTTAACTGCATGAGAAATGTTCAACATATTGGCTGCAAAAATCCCAGACTTTTCTACACATTCACAGGAGAGGGCTTCAGAGTTTCTCGCTGGGAAACACCAGTCCATCTAAAATCAATTCGCAGCGCTCAAGGAGACCACTTCAAACAACACGCCCTCCGATGACTTCGTAACACGCTGCACATCTAGTCAAGCTGCTTCTGAGTGACAAACATTTCCTGCTAATGAACAACCCATCGCGAGATCCGATTGGGTGAAAAGAAAGACACATGCAAGTCTCATAGTCATTAAAGAGCCCCTATTATGCTTTTTGGGGTTTTTACATTTTTGTGCATGTAAATGGTCTGCAGAGGCTAAAATCCCAAAGTTCCCTCCAGAGGGAGTTTCTCACCCAAGGCAA
>NW_011335584.1:0-4134 GCF_000735185.1 Notothenia coriiceps | reverse complement strand
AGGGTTTCTTTTACAGGAACAAGTCCTGTTTCTCGCTTGAGGCCAGGAAAAGGCTCTGTGACATTTTTACCTGTGCTGGACTATGGTGATCTGATTTATATGAATATACCTGCCAATTACAGTACCTAATCAAGTTAGATGCCACCTATCACAGTGCTCTGAGATTTGTGACAAACTGTAAAGCATTAACCCATCACTGTACCCTGTATGCAAGGGCTGGTTTACCTTCACTAACTGTACGGAGGCTCAGTCACTGGTACATTTTTATATACAAAGCCATGTTAGGGAAACTTCCATCCTACATCTGCTCCCTGATCTTACGGCGAATTGTAAATGGCTACTGCCTGAGATCGCATGCTGTAGTTTTATTAAATGTGCCAACTGCTAGGACTGTCTTAGAGAAGATAGCTTTTAGGTGCGCAGCTCCTCTAACTTGGAACAATCTGCAAAAGGAATGGAAGCTGAGCAATTTGGTTCCACTAAATGTTTTTAAAGCAAGGATAGATGCTATCCAATCGGAAACTGTTGGAACCTGTAAATGTCCCTAGGTATGTAAACTGTAGTCGCTGTAAATATGCTGTATGATGTCCTTTTTGTTGTTCTGTTGTTTTATGTTTATATGTATTCATGTGGAACCTACTTGCAGCAGGTCACCCTTGAAAAAGAGATCAATGATCTCAATGGGATTCACCTGCATAAAAAAGGTTTGAAATGAAATATTCATCACAGAATTGTGAGTCAAATCGTTAATCAATTTTATGCCATGTAATAAGCGTAAGCATCATGCTCAGCCTGTCGTTTTTTTTCCAGTACCAAGGAACATTATGCCTTTTACAAGATACCCATCCCTCAGATTGAGATTTTCTTAAGTCATTCTCTCAGAAACAGCACCTTGTAATTGATAGGGAAATGATATCCTAGCAATATTGGCAAAACTTTGTGTTTCAAATTCCAAAATGTTGTAATGTTATGGTATATCCAAAATGTGTGTGTGGTCGGAATCTGATGATCTCTCCAGCATGGCAGATTTGAGACTCCAACTTTTAGGGTGTACAGAGATGGTGTTGCATTTAAATGAGTTCCCCTCTCCTCAGGGACTGTCTGTGGAAGTTCTTCCTGCCAGCTGACTACCAGGCCATGAAAGTGACCGAGGATGCCGAGCCGGGCAAACCCAGGCAGATCCAGGCCTTCGAGCTGCGCATGAACATCATCGCTGACGCCACCATCGATCTGCTCTTTACCAAAAACAGGGTGACTCCTCTCTCTTTGCATCTTTCTTTCTCTTTCTCCATTTCCTCCATGCCTCGTCATGTTCCAGCCGTCGATATCGGTTCATGTTTTATGCTTTCTCAAATGTTCATTCCCGGGCAGTGCTTGGGTTTTCACCAGGCTGAGTGTGTGAAATGCATACTAAACATCCGCACAAATGCCTGTTGGATATAAACATGAAATGGCTTGATGCTCATCACCACATGTTTGAGTTCAGATTCAGAAACTTTGGGTTTTATTCTTAAGGCAGTGTGTCAGTAAAGAATTGACAGCCTTTGTGACTGTTCTTTTTTCTCGTTATCTCCCCTTGCTCTGTCTTTATCCCTGTTGCTAGGAAACCAACGCCATCCATGTGAATGTAGGCGCAGGCTCTTACCTGGAAGTCAACATCCCCATGACTGTCGGAGACAATGGTAAGCGTAACAAACAAAAAAACGAGTACACTAAAATGTCACCACGTGCATCAGTTCCCACAATCTTATTGAAATTGCACATTTCAACAACAAGGACATTCAAATTGCTTCACAAAAAACATTAGAGAATGCATTTAATGCAAATGTTTAGGTTTATATTTGTATTTAGTGTCTCTACTGTGACATGTCTTCATGCTTTAATGTTCAAAAAGTTATTTATTTTTCTCATACTGCCTGTGCTGCAGCACCTCTTTTCACCCTCTGTCTGAAACCAGAGCCCAGTCTGCTCTGATTGGTTAGCTGGCCAGCTCTGTGATAAATCAACCACCTTAGAGAGGTCCCGCCCCTTAACCTACCGCGTACAATATGTTGGAGCACGAGCCAATAGATGTGCGAATGTTAAAGAGTGATGTTGCTATGTTACTGAAACAAAGGAGTCCAACATATTAACCATGATAGGCCAAAGGGCAGGACATCTCTATGTGGTTGACCAATCACAACAAAGCCATTGTATCCATATTGATTAAGAAATACTTCAGACATACCAATGGGAATCATTTGGAGTTAAGTTCCCTCTGATTGATATTTGCCTATTTACCCATGAGCTATAGTCCTACTAATTGAAATGTACATGTAATCATTTTAACCTCAATCTCAGTGTAAAGTACCTGGCTGTGAAAAAAGCGCTACACATTGTGCTACATTTCCATTATGAGGCAATTATTGAAATTTGAACATGGTCAAATTGTAGAAACTACGAAGAATTTTCTTTTTCCGAGTCTCCATTGCTCTTCAATCACTTTAAACCACACACACACTTTCTAAAGTCACTCAACTTTTCGACCCAAGACTCCAGAGTTTGTGTAGTGTAGCACTTTCTTCACCTTGTGGCTTAAGGAGCTAAATGTAATTGTGAAGTGTTCCCCCTCTTATACAGTAATACAGACTCAACATCAAGTAAAACCAATTTGAAATATAACTCCACAGTCAATCCAGAGTGAAACGGCTGACCTCGGGAACCATTCAACTTTTTAAATGCCTATAGTTGTGAGGAATGTAAATAATGTATCACACTGAGCTCAACATAGGGTATCAGTCATCAGTCAGTGATTTCGTCTGTCTGCAGAAATGTAATTTTTGTGCCGGTATATTGCATTATTTGTAAAAGCAGAGCCCTAGCTTTGGGTTTTGAGAATTGATGGCTGTGCTTTTGTGTGCCTCTCCTCCCCCCCCAGGCTACTCTCCTACCATCAAAGGGCAGCTGCTGCACGTGGACACCACCAGCAGCATGCAGTACAGGACTCTGCTGGAGGCCGAGATGCTGGCTGTAAGTACACTTTTAGTAGATTTTTGACTCGTACTTCTCATCGACTTTAGTTGATCTAACCCTGACCCACATTCTGCCCAAGATCACTTCAACGTGTTAACTGCACAGGGTGGGATCAAACCAATGACCCTTTGATTGGTAGATCATTACAATAGCTGCCCGTTAATGCAAATCCATTTTTATTTTTGTAATCATTTTGTGTGTGCTTGATGTTTCTTATTTCATTATTTTTACGGTATAATTTATCTTAGAATGTTAACTTTATGTATGCACGATAATATATCAGAGCAAATTCCTTGTATGTCAATCAATACAATTGTGTGTGTATATATATATATTAGGGCCGGGACTTTAACGCGTTAATTAAGATTAATTAATTACACAAAAATTAACGCGTTAAAAAAATTAACGCATTTTAATCGCACTTATTTTTGCACCGCGGAACGTTTCTCACTGGATGAGTTTCAGGGGTACCGATTATACTGGAGCACCAACTAACGTTCATTACTTCAGACAACAACAAACCACAGTGAACAATAGTCAAACGTGAACGAAGAAGCTGATGAGACCGCTTTGGTTGGCCCCGTGGATGGGACATTTTGTTTTAAAAAACGGACGGAGGGAAGAGTCGATAAGAGCACAGTTGTTTGCAAATTATGCAAAGAGGAATTCGCATATCACCGCAGCACATCAAGCCTCAAGTATCACCTCAATGCAAAACATATAGCAGCTAGCGTGGAAGCTAGCGCGGACGTTAGCCCGACTCGGAATACAAGGACCCACACCCAATTCGCGTTGATCAAACAGTGGCCTATGCAACAGAGAGATTTTTATTTTTCATCAGGATATTGAAAGAATATTATTTTATTTTAAATGGTACACTTTATGTTGAACTATTTATTACGTTGTTGGTGCAACTGGCACTTTATGTTGAACTGTTTATTGTTTTGGCCAAGGTTATTGAGAGAGTTGGACTGAAATTGATTAGATTTTTTAAATCAACTGTTGGTAAATCAACAAAGGTCTGTTATGGCCTCTGAAGCAACAGAGAGATGTTTTCTAATAGTCAGGGTTTCCAATGTTCTGAATGTACTTGAAAGTATTGTGTTTTACTTAAAAAACAAA
>NW_011335583.1:0-4061 GCF_000735185.1 Notothenia coriiceps | reverse complement strand
ATTTATTCTCTGTTAAATTTTGTAAAGAATATTACAGTGACACACTTACCACATATATTGTCACAAAAGTTCATAGCACAGTACTCTACACATAACTATCAAACCAGACATGCAATAGAAAAAAGGTTCATTTTACCCAAATCAAGATCAAATATCAGACAGAAAACAGTACTATACAGAGCAATGGTCAGCTGGAATTCGTTACCGGTCCATATCATTCAAGACAACTCAAACATACATTTCAAACATTTGCTAAAACAATATCTGAGAACTACAAATTAAATTTGAACTGTACTTGTGGGTCAATTAGTAATTAGTAATTAGTATTATCATGTAAATTATATTGTTGGTAAAATTTTGTTTAGGTTTTGACTTGATGATGGCTCAAATGTGATGACTATTTTTTTTCTGTTTTGTTTTTGCTTTCACTTCCTTACCATGCACTTTTCATGAAATGATGAGTTGTTCTGTTCTGGTTTGTATTATGTATGTTTTGTGTGGGTGAGGACCCCAGGAAGAATAGCCAATGCTCATGCTAGTGCTAATGGGGATCCTAATAAAAACTAAAAACTAAAACTAAAAACCACGCGAGTCACTGACTATTCCCAGAGATAAAGAAATTAAACAGGTAGCAAAGTGCCAGGAGAGAAGAGCATGATAGTAGAGATAATATGAGATTGAAAAAGAAAAAAATAGTTCAAAGAAGTAAAAAAGAGAGATCTGAGATGCTATCGCTTCCTTGCTACTTCATTCATCAACATTACAGAAGGAGAGTAGAACATAAAAGGAAGAGGGAAGCCAACAGTGGAGTGTGGAGGCAGAGAAGAACAGTTCTTAGATGTTGGGAGGAGAGACAAAAAGACACTGATCAAAGAAATACTTGATGCACATTCAAACAGGAGCAGGATCAAATGTAATTAGACAAAGCGACTGTGTTGCATGACAACCAGAGCAATGCTTCCTCCTTTGCTCTGTTTATTTGTATATATCCATAGAGACCAATGTGCAGAATATGGCATCAAACCATCCAATCCTTTCCTTTTCTTATCGTGTTTGTTTGGGTGGGTGAGTGGGTTTTTCTTCTGGGTAATGCAATAGCTCTGCATTAGCACGCACACATACATCATTATATACTGTAATCTGACAGACACACACACACACACGCACACACACAAATCAAATAAATGTGTTGCTGAAGTCAAGCAAATACAATATGGACACACACACAGCTTCAAATAATTCGAGTTATCTCTCTCTCACACACACACACACACACACACACCCAGGGGATGTATCAGTACTCCCCCTAACACACACACTCAGCTGGAATGCGAGCTGAGAAATTCCAGACCACAAGAGAAGGAGAAGCCAAAGAAATAGAGGGAGTGACGTATAGAAAGGAAGCAGGAAGGAAAACAGAGAGGGAGATAAGGAGAAGGCAGAGCAAACAGCATGGTAAATGTTTCCAGCAGAAAAAGAGGGGGAGAGAAAGAGATAGAGAGACAGAGAAAGAGAGAGAGAGAGAGAAAGAGAGAGAAGACAAGAAATGTTTTTTCTTCTCAGTTTGTGCTGAGTCGTATTTGGCTCCTTCACCCTGTGACCCTGTCTGACACTTCCTTAATACACAGGGGACGGAGACAGACAAGCAAACACACACACACAAACACAAACACACACACACACACACACACACACACAGAACCACACACACACATTCACAGGTTCATATTGCAGTGAGACTGAAAACACAGACAAGTCATGTAACAACCCGCGCAGCCAAACATGAAAATGAATCTTCTTTTAAAATTGAGAAAATAATGATTATTTCCCATTTTATTTCCTGCTGTAACATCCTTTACGTTTTCAACTTATGTTCACACTCAAATAATGAGAAGGGAAAAAAATAAAACTGACGACCAATAAAGGAGACAAATATTCCCTTCAGATGTGCAAGGGAAGGACGGAATAAATGTCAACACATCAGAACTTGTTAAATTGATCTACATATTTTCCAAGTAGGCACGTTTGGAAAACCCCTTTGGCATTAGAACATGTAAATGATGCTAATTAGCAAATCTAGACAAACTGCAGCACAGCGGACAGACATGAACTACCTGAGCACCAGACAGTCAAACTCCTCACACTAATGATGAGTGTCTAACCCTCCCTGTTAACCTCACCGACTGTGCTAGCATCTACTCAAAGACCTGCTCTATAACAGCCTCCATGAAAAGGTTAATGACTCTTTAGGGATCATTAACCGGCTCAAAATATATTAGCACTACAGAAGCGGCTCCCAGGTTGTATTTGTTGGGACTCCTTACAGACAAGCAGATAATACTCATTTTCAATGTTAGTAGCATGGAGGCTTTCCAATGTGTGACCCAAGTCCACCTCACTGCAAGGATTCAAATGGGTTTCTCACTAACCCAAGGTTAACAGGTAGAATGTTGTGGTTGGAATGGAATGTATACAAAAGTGAAATAATTGTTTAAGTGAATCGTATCAACAGAAAATTACTGGTTGCATTGAAAACAATGTTGTTCGAAAAAACAAACAGTCCCCTATTGTCTAATAAACTATGGCATAATTCATATTTATATTTACAGGAGAGGAGAGGAGATGAGAAGATATGGGAGAGGATAGGAGAGGGGAGGAGATGAGAAGATATGGGAGAGGAGAGGGGAGGAGAGGAGAAGAGATGGGAGAGGAGAGGAGATGAGAGGAGAAGAGATGGGAGAGGAGAGGAGGTGAGAGGAGATGAGAAAGGAGATGAGAGGAGAGGAGAGGAGATGAGAAAGGAGAGGAGATGAGAAAGGAGAGGAGAGGAGAGGAAGAGGAAACACCGCTTGTGAATATGGTGACAGTATTTCCATGCGCTCCTCTCCCCCTTCGGGGCGCTGCTCATCTGTCGTTCAATATTAACCATCTCTCCGTTATTACTCCCCCGTCTAATCCCTTGATCATTCTGCGCCCGTCGGGTGAGTCACGCTCCCCCTTCCTTGCACACACTGTGACAGAAACACATACACACATACGCTTGGATGGACCAACACACGTGAAGCACATAATGATGCCCACACACACACACACACACACACACACACACACACACACACACACACACACACACACACACACACACACACACACACACACACAAACACACACTTGGAGGCAGCGGTCATGCTGTAATGACCGTCAGCAGTTTTGCCCACTCAGGCATCAGACAACAGATTAACACCCTCTCTTCTTCCTCAGAGGATAAAGGTGGAGGAGGAAGAACACCATGAAGAGGAGGAAGGAGAGCACAGAAAATCCATCATTTTCTAAAAGATAGATGCTATTTTTTTAAGGAAGAAAATAGCATTAGATTAAGCATTAAATAAGCATAATTAAACATTTTGGGATACTGACCTGTACTCATAACGACCAAAACATTCCTATGTTGTTATATGACAATATCAAATGGCTTTCAACTGGAGAACAAAACATAATCATTTGGAAATAGTCATTTTTAACACAAAAAAAATAAATGTATCGACAAATGTCGCTTTCTCCAAATATCTTCAGTGTTTATAGTTTTTTTTTATGAAATTGTAGCATATTAAATTGTAAAACAAAAAAACAATTGTACACATTCTACAAACCCTTGATTCCTGATTGATCATTTGAGGGTTTTTATATTCTATTTATTTGTCTTTATTTTGGGTTTTCTGTTCATAATGCGCTGAGTATTTTATATTCAGTATATGGAGATTGATGTAACGTTGGAGTTCAATTTAGTTTACATTATTTAATACACATATCAGGTGGTTAGAACCAGATAGACAGACACATGTACAGATAGATTTCAGAGCTGCAATGTAGAAATATGAGCAGAGGAAAAGGGGAGTAACTGCACCGTAATTCTGTTCATTCCTCAGTAACTGCCAAACCCAGTCCTTATAAGGGAAGACGTGGCTACACACACAGGCCTACACACACAGGTCTACACACACAGGCCTACACACACAGGCCTACACACACAGTCCTACACACACAGGCCTACACACACAGGT
>NW_011335582.1:6190-10275 GCF_000735185.1 Notothenia coriiceps | reverse complement strand
AAATCTGACCGATTGACTTCTTTCATCATCACTTTTTTGTTCTACATCCAATTGCATTAAGGCTTTATGATATCTTTCACAGTAGACATTTGAACATGTAAAATTGCTGATCACCACTTTCATTGAATTCATTGGATGATTTTAGTCAACTTTGTAAGATGTGTTCCCCCCCCCCTTATGTGCCCATCCCCCCCATGTGAATCACACCTGGCACACACAATACATGTTCAGTGTCTGTTCTTTGTATATTTACTGCAGTGTTTCATGTATACCAGTAGTCTGATACAATATGTAAAGTTTGAAAGGGTGTTAAATGAAATTTGGTGATGATTTATGGTTTTTGTGTTAATGTAATAGCAGTTAAAATAGGACCGGTCAAATCTGACCGCGAACACCAAAGTAAGGGGGGGGGGGAAACGAAGACAATAGGAGGGTTAAAAAGGATGGGATTTGAAAGGTACTTCTGTGTTGCGATAGCGTCTAAATGTGTTTTTGGGGGAAATGTCCGGGCTGCAAAGTAACCAGTACGGTAAGAGCCTTTCAGTTCCCCCCCAACTATTTGCATTGACATAAATCAACATGGAACCAGTAATCACTAACTTTGCATCCCCCGGCCCCTTATCGGAGAACACCCAGCTAGTAACCTAGCAACCAAGCTTCAGCTAGCGGCAGTCATACAAATTAATATGGTGTGGTGTAAGTTCAACCTTATTTAGTTGGGAAAACATCAAATGTAGTGCTTGGTTGAAACCAGTGTAGGGGAACGTGTTTGAAGCCCGCTGCACCTTTTGCAAACAAAATGTAGCGTTTTTTTGTTCAAAAGTAGCGTTAGCTAGTGCAGCAGCTCCCGCAACAACATCGCGGTCCTCTGGGCGACGTTTGGGTCTACGTCAACCCTAAAAGCGGAGGTGCTATGGACGTAGCTAGACACCAATCATACAACAGCATCGATGAAAGATTGTAGCCAAGGGAGCAGAGCTCAGAAGATAGCTCACACACACACACACACACACACACACACACACACACACACACACACACACACACACACACATACACTTTCACATTTACTTTGTAAGTAATTATGGGACGTATTTCTTCTTTCATAGCAATTTTCCTTCATAGTTTCTTGCCGTGAAATAGGTCTTAAATTCTATTCAAAGTGGTCTTAAAAAGTTTTACATTTGAGTTTGTGAAACCTGCAGGAGTCCTGGATGATACCAATGATGGAGAAGAGGAGGACGAGGAAGAGGCAGTTGTTTAACCCAGGATTTGTAAACATATATTTTTACACCTATTAAAGCACTTTGGACTCAAGCAGCTAGCACACTTTGCCTCCTACAATATTCTGAAACGACACACTGGATGAACACAGAGCTTCGGTTCAGCTGGATCTTAAGACTAACTCTGCACTGAGAATCTGCCAATGTGAACGTGGAGCTCAACCCCGGTTGCATTCTGCTAAGAACTTAACAAAGGTGCTTTGTAGTAGGAGATGTACAAATGTAAAAGGACAGAATGTGGCTGGAAGGACTCAAACAGAAGGTGGCCAAACCTCAGCATGGATTTTCTACAACTTTGGTTAGAACTTTATGGTAAATTTGCCGAATCAGAATTTGATCTAACCTTTTTATCTGTAGATCTTTTTGATATAACAACCGGTGCTCAGCAGAGAGAGCTTCTGAAGTTCCTTACATTTCATAAGAATAAGTGTTTGAATTCCTTGAGTTTCTCATTGCCATAGAAAGCCTTCTGACCTTTGTAAACAGGCCACCATTTGTTAACTGAAGGACAGCGAACACGCAAGGCTAGTAACGAGCTACTTGAATGATTCCTGCGTGAATAGGATTGTTTCATTTATGCTACAGTTACACATCGCAAGCCAAAGAGTAAGTGTGTGTGTGTGTGTGCGCGTGCGTGTGTGTGTGTGCGTGCGTGTGTGTGTGTGTATGGATCATTTAAAAAGTGTTGTTTGCTTAGCATGACATTAGAAATGCTATGTGCTAATAACAGTCTACATAGGCAATAAGAGGAATTTGCTTTTCATAGTTGTGCTTTAAAAGCAGTTTACGCATTGTTTGAAATGTTATATGCACAGTTCATACATTACTCCCCAGAATATCAGTTTCAGATGATGAGGAATTTTGCACTTTACTACTGAAACATGCTGTGTTCGGCCCGAAAATGAATGTTCAAGACTGATTTTAATTTTGATACGGGTGGCTTTGTGAGGGGCCAAAATAAAACGAGAAGTATACATACGAATAATAATAAAGCTTATCGAAATGTGCCCTGTTGTTTAGCTGTCTTGTTGTAAATTCATTTTAAGAGCATGATTTCACTTTAATGTTGTGTCTAGAATGGCAGAAAAGAAGGGGGTTGGAGATACATAATCTACATTTAACTTAACTACATTTTAGAAGTTAACAAGACTGAATTTCATTACTGAAATTGCTGAAAAATAAACATGATGTGGGCAGTAGTTCAAGAACAAGGCAAAAAATAATTACTTCTTCATGTTATAATGACCATAAGACATTTTGAGAAAGCATTAATACATGGATTTTTTGCATAAATACAAACATTTATGATTACATAACTTTAAACCCACAGTTTAAGTCTGAAGTCAGGCAATAATAGTTTTCAGAACAGAAGTGTTATTTTGTTAAAAGAAAAAAACCTATTTTCACTGCCAGCCTTATTTAACAACAACAATTTATCATGCACAAAAAGACAACATAACTGATTTACAATGTAAACATAATACATACATAGATAAGTCAATATATATTATAGCATATGACGTGATTCCACTTTAAATGACATTAAATAAAGCAACACAAAATTCATGAGAAAGTCCGAACGTGATTCCTGTCCCGGAACCCTCGTTCTGGACACAAATACGGACGGACTCATCTCTTGTGCACACTTCCGGTAGCAGCATATCATGTGTTTTGAACGCTTTTAACAAACATTTAATCTAAGCAAACATCAAGCGTGTGTTGTCTTTTAACACAGACATAAGGAGGTCGAGCTATGAACGCGGTCTTTCGAAAGGTAACTCTATTATATAATTATGGTTGTATGTTCTCTGCTAAATGTTGAGTTTATTCACAGAGGTCAAAGCTGCAGCTCTGATACTTTCAGCTCAGTTTTTTGTTGTTGTATCTGACTGTTACATTAACATTAATTCCATATCAAACCAGGGTTAACATTTACTGTTTTACACCGGTGTGTTTGTGAGCTTTTGTGCAGATTTAACTTGAACTACCGGGTGTTTTTCTCTCGATTAATCACCCTGAGCACAAGTTCGATTAACCGTCCTGTCGCGTTCTGGTGTCTGTTGTAACCATGGATGTATTATAAGAACGTTGTAACTGCTCTAACATTAACACAACAACCATTAATCATCACCACTTTTTAATACATACAATATCAATCTTTAAACAATGTCTCAGACTACTGGTTTACATTCTGCAGTGAATATACAAAGAATAGACGCTGAAAATGTTTTCCAAAATGTCCATGGTTGTTGTTTTTGGTTGTGTAATATCTAGTGTTACCCATTCATTTTTTACCAGGAACACCAATAGTTGTTATAAAGTTGACTAAACCACTCATAATTCAATGAAAGTAGGGATCAGCCGTTGTTTATGTTCAAATGCTTACTGTTGAGAATAGCATAAGGCCATGAAGAAATCAAATGTAAAACACAAGATTTATGATTGATGTAGTAAATCGGTCAGATTTTACCCAAACACGATAGGAGAGGGTTTGAAATGGCTTTGATATCTTGTATTTGTATTTATTTATAGAAGGACCATGCATACAAAAACATTAATCTCAGCAAAGAGAAGAGATACAATATGCCAGATTATAGCTAATAGCTAATTTCCATCTGTGGTCCTCAGACAGGTTCATAACAATCAATAAACAAATAATAACATTGCATGATCTCTATCAGTCAAATAATTTAAAAACCTGATTTTAAGTACAGCTCAATACATTAATACATAGTACACTTGAAATACACTTACATGATCTCGGTCACTCAAATAATTATAAAGCCTGATTTAAATACAGGT
>NW_011335582.1:0-2563 GCF_000735185.1 Notothenia coriiceps | reverse complement strand
CAGATGAAGGAGATCGTCGTGGAGACGGAGACGACGTACGCCACTCTGAACGTCAACGTGTCGGGTTACGACATGACGGTGGTGGAGCATTTCTCCCAGCACATCCACAACCTCTGCAACCGGCTGGGCATCAAAGTGTTGGACTGGTGAGGACATTCAGATGTAACCGTGTGTGTGTGTGTGTACTGTGTACGTTTAGGATGATCAAATATGAGTCTAGCATGGATGTTGCTTATAATTGATGCAGTTAAATCTGGTATTTTACCATTTCTCATTGACACTGGGCTTTTTGTTTTCTATAGTTTAGGGAAATCATATTTAGTGTGATTTGTATTATTGTTGTTCATATATATATATATATAAATCATTTGAATGAACCACTTGGAGCAATAAAAGCCTTCATCAGGATAAACTGGAGGCTTCTAAGATATATTTTATTGGGTTAGTTCATTTGAAAGCACGTAAAAATACTTATAAGTTTGGTTCTGTATATTTATAATCTAAAGATGCGTTTTTTGTAAAATAGCAAAGTAGTCTATCCCTTACAAAAAGTGACAAGCCACATTTTCCCAACTGTAATCCAGTCATTAAAGTTGAATCTTCAATTGAAAAGCACAAAAGGATGTTTACAATAGAAAGATGCCTTAATTATATATATTTTGTAATTGTTTTTCTCACGCAGCTATGCTTTGCAAACCAAGACCACCGAGGTCTGGCTGATGCAGGAGCAAGGCACCAAGATGTCTGTGGACTCCTTCCTGAAGACTCACAACCGAGTCGTGCAGGTACAACTCTTCAGGTTTCCCTTTCACTCAAGTAATGCATGCCTTGTTCCGGTATTTAAAATCTGACATTTGAACTGTGTTTGTCTTTCTAGTTAAGAAGTCTGAACGCCACCATGTGTCCTATTTTCCTGGAGGTTCTTTTGAAGAATCAACCAGAGGGAGTGCAGCTGTCGGTGCAGGAGGTGAGTTATTCACATTATACTGAAGCTATGCTGGGAACAATGCGGACAATTACACACATTTTAGTCAAAGAAAATTCCCAAATTGGGATTAATAAAGTACATCTAATCTTATTTTAAATAACTCTAGAAAAGTCTTGATTTTCCTAATTTCACTGTAGGCAAATTGACATTGTAGGTCTGTTAGTAAAACATTTTAAATTTCCGGAGATAAGTGTCCAAACCCAAATTTAAAAAATATGAACCCAGATGAAACACCTAATCATTATGCATACCCCTAACTAACACAAGTCTTCATTAGAGTCAGAAACAATCTTATTTATGTTTTAAAACTTTATTAATCAAGAGTCATTTACAAACCTTATTTGAGTCAATAACATTGAATCGTGCAAATACAGTATAGATCCAATAAAACAAACAGTTGGCATCTTACAAAAAACAAAACAAAACAATTATTAACAAAGTAAGGGTCCATTCTAGTAACATAAATAAGGAGAACATTTCTAGGAATGTTTTGCTTTTTGTAATGAAGTTATCTCACACTAATGATTTCTCTTCCTGTTTCCTCTCAGCACACAGAGGTAGATTACAAAACTCGCTTCAAGGGCCGTCCTGAACTCGAGGGTCTCAAGGCGAAGATCAGCAACTAGGACCCCAGACTCACCTTCTCCACTTTCACTTTCCTGACTCCTTAAACTGTTCGTCACTCACATTTTAGATCTGGTTACCTGTGTTTAATTGTTTGTATTTATTCACTGCTGTTTATGGTGATCATTTGCATAAAAAAAGAACCGTACACATTCATGTTTGACTTTCTTTTGTGACAATTTGAAGACAATAAAACCAAGTCTTTTTTACAACGCAAGACATTGTCATATTTACTGCTCAAATTACAGTTACTTAATTTTTTTAACATTTCAACGACATACAATTTTTTCGGCATTAAAGAACCAAAACAACAAAAAAACTTCAATCTCTTCATTAGTCATACAAATCTAACATTATATACATTAAGTCAAGCACGTTACAATAACACATCAAAAGTCATCTCTTTCTCTCATTTCTTTGATGAATTAATCTACTCTCAAAAGCTTTAGAACTGTGATAGATACAAAATAAAGTATTTCAACATTATAATCTCTTTTAGACTTGACAAACATTGGGTTTACATCACCTATTTGGCTAAGAGTAAAATAGTATTTCAAAGAAAGAAATTAAACGTGGAAAGAAAGATATATATGTCTAATACGTGTAATGTGTGCCGGTAGTTGTAAAGCGCTTTGAGTGCCTTGAAAAATTGCTCTAATAAAAGAATGTAATGAATTATTAACATATAAATAATATATAAAAAAATAAAATAAGTCTTATGACTTTGAGGGTTTCACAAATCCACAAATAAATCACTAAAATAGGTGATTTTTAAAAGAGTTTAAGGAGCAACATATCGTCACTCTGGTCTTCTCAGTGCTGATGATATTAAGCTGTACCGTGGCACTGATTTTTACAACAGATGCTTCAATCGTCCAGAACAATACAACCTTTTTCTTTCCCATACTTTATCCTGATCCCTGAAGCTCAGAAACAAGAGCCCCCCCCCCC
>NW_011335581.1:0-5954 GCF_000735185.1 Notothenia coriiceps | reverse complement strand
CTAATTTAATAATTTATTTGAATCGGGACAGTGCACATGAACACTTTAAAACAAAATAATGCTCACAAGTGTAAATGAGCCAGATTTTAGCTTTGAGCTAATTTCCATCCGTAGTCCCGTCACATACAACATATAAGAACATGACATTATACATAGCAAAAATAAATACATGATATGCAGGAAGAACATATATAACATATAACATGTATATTACAATATATACAGTGGTGTTTAGTATTTATAATATATGAATACTGAATTTCACAGTTTAAAAAGTGTCATTATTTATTTTATATTTAAAAATAATATGTTTTGAAAGTGTTGCTGTCTCGGTAAGACACGTATGTTTGTGTGTTTTTCTAGGACAAGAAAGCTAATTGAAATATTTAAAATGCACTGATTAACTATTTTCCATCATAGCCTTTAATGTAAATTAAAGAGTCTTGTTAAATATAAACACTCGAAGTTTACATGTAAAACATATACTTGTATACATGTAATGTATTGAAGAATATTCCCCCTGTTAAGACATGGTGCTGGTTGTTTTTTATTATATATCTTTTATGTGCAAATGTTGCTTGCTGCAAATTGTGGCATTGAGTCACGATGATATCTGCGACCCTTAACTATATATATACTATAGTTAAACATGATAAAAACACATATGAAAACATGTATATAAACACATACAAATGTTAATTATTAGGAAAAGAACACAATACCTATTCCAAAATATTTGTGTATCTGTTGTGTCTATAGTGTGACTATTTATAGTCACACACACACACACACACACACACACACACACACACACACACACACACACACACACACACACACACACACACACACACACACACACACACACACACACACACACACACACACACACACACACACACACACACACACACACACACACACACACACACACACAGACAGACAGACAGACAGACAGACACACAGACACACAGACAGACACACACACACACACACACACACACACACACACACACACACACACACACACAGACAGACAGACAGACAGACAGACACACAGACACACACAGACACACACACACACACACACAGACACACACACACACACACACACACACAGTTGTGGCTATGTGTGTGTGTTGGCAGAAACAGAATCCTGTTGATGTGACTGTAGAGGGTCAGCTGAGGTCACGCTTGATGATGGGCTGACAGTTAGACCCTCCCCCTAAAAAGGTCCTGACAGCAGAGAGGAGAGTCATTTGTGATGTCAGAGCGCCTCCAAGTGGCCACGCAGGAATCTGAGAGCAGGGGGGGGGGACTCTCATTCAGTTTACCATCAGTTAAATGTTTTTATTCACTATATACAATATTTAGCAGGTCCATGATATGAAGGTTTGGTATTACTGTAAATACACTAACAAGCAAATAATAAAATAGAAGATATAAATAATTATGATTCAATAATACAAATTATACTGCTTATAATTATACAAAAATATACATATAACAAAATATAATATAAATTAATTTGACATCATATTATATTAAATGTGTAATTTGTTTATGTATTCATTTACCATATATTGTATGCGTGGGGTCTTACGCAATGGTGTAATATAGTTATTCTATAGTTATACACTTATACAAGCAAACCATGTTTTGACTATTTATTGACAATAGCATTAATAATAACAGTTTTAACAAAACTATTATCTGGGATATAAAAATTATTTATAATACGATATAAAACTGCATGTTGTCCACAGTTGTTATTTAATTTTCTTATTACATTTCCATTTAAAAGTGTTATTTTATTCATAAACATACATTCATTATTGGTTTATGTTTGTGTATGAATTATAGTTTGCATTCACGTTATGTTTTTGCCATTCATATTCATTTTTCATATTGTTTCCTTAAATGTAAGTCCAAATGATAATACATGGTTAAATAACATTTATATTCTTACAAATGTTAACAATGAAATATTATTGCTTTATATATTAGAATAGAATATATAAAAATGATTACTTGAGTAAATGATTAGGTTACATTCTTTTTAAGAATTATAGTTTAATTCAGTTAAATGTTTCCGCAGTTCTTTTTTCTTTTTTCTTTCGATGTAACTTTAACTGATAATAAATGATGATTTATGATTTTATCATAATTGTTACCAAAACGAAATGATGGCTTTATTTACACTAGAATACACTTAATTATTACAAGGGGTTATTTGTCATATGCAAGCCATATGCATAGGGAGCTAAGATGAACATTAAAGATGTCATTATACATTATTGCATTAAATAGAAATCTTCACAATTTTAAAGCACATTATATGTTACGATCTAATTGTGTTCAAACTCAAAGGCCAATTACAAAGTTATATAATGAAATATTATGGTAGTAAATAATGCTATCACTTTTATACTCTACTACATGTTACGTTATGTAATGTTTTATGTAATTCATGAATTACATTTCTATGGCAACCTTAATTTTAATTTTGTTGGTGGTGATGACTTTGTTTCACCTTCTTTATCAAAATAAAGACTATTGTGCTATATTATATTGTTTATGAAGCTCATTTAGAAAAGAGAATACAATCAACATACTTTGTTTTATGTTGGTGAGAACATTTGAATTTTGTATAACTCTAATAATCTAAGAAATCAAATACTTGAAATGAGAAATCAAATACGACATGTGGAGCAGGGGATCCCACGGCCCCCCTGATGTTGGAACACTGGACTGGACCCCCCTCCCCCCCCCCTGTTGTCTTTACAATTGCACACAGACAACACAAAAGACCAAAGACACTGAGGAATATGGGTAAGAGAGTTCTCAGCCATATATTTAAGTACCACTGAATTTATAGCATTCATATATTTTATCGGGTGGCCATGAAGTTTATGTTAAACATTATTACCTAAAATGTGGCTGATTTTAAGCATTCTAGTTTGAACAAATTCACTTTTTTTTATTGACTTTCGAGATCAGTAAAATGCCCAGTTGATTCTGATCACCTTGTAAGCCTTTAAATAAAAAACGTTAGTTATATGTTACAATTTGGCCAATAAAAAGAGGGAAATTCAAACCAATCAAATTCAAATGTCCATAATGCTATAATCTTTACTGGTGTTTAAATTGAACAGAAAGGAAAATAACTGTTACAACCTGGTAATGAATCATACGATTCAAATCCGTGTGGCCTTCCTAACTTTCCATACTGGGCTAATAAATGTGGAGTAGAAAAGATTGCTTGTCCAGTGGGTTTATAATAAAGTTGGATGTCATTTATTGTGACCTGGTTTCAACACAACAATTACATTAATAGCAAAAATATTTGCGCCAATCTGTTTATTTTCAAAAAAGAAGGTGTGGTCAGGCACATTGGTGGCACCATTGAGCAATTGACCAACTAAAGTCTGGTTCAAATTCAAGGGCGCAGTGAGTAAACAAGTGACGTATTTTAGGGTTGGGGTTAACCATTTTTTTAAAATAAATTAACAAATTGCTGTAGAATAATTACCAATATCAAAAATAATACTAGTAAAACAGTAAAAAAAAAAACTTTCATAAAGATGACATTAAAAACTCACATCATTTTGCATGAAAAGCTTAGCAAAAGCTCATGTATACAGGCATTCTCCAGTCACTTACATAATGTGCCCAGTGCTGGCACACCTGGACTTTTAACAGGAATGGGAAATGAACATCCTATTGGTTTAATACATGTTACGCCCACAAATTGTGCACAATAGATTGTTTAAACAGAGTCCTATAAAATAAAAGCAACTTAATAAAGAACTTATTGAACTACCAACCAGATCTTACTGTGATTCTCTCCTACAAAGTAAAGTTCCCATACAAGTAGCCTGAATTCTAAATAATGTGCCAAAGGGAATTTGTTTTCTCCGAAATACAGTGGCAGTTCTTAACATGTTTCAATGTTTCCCACATCATTTGATTCTGTTTGTGGGGGCACCGCCATAACTGAAATTGAAAATCACTCACCATTATGTATCTTTTTACCTTTCTTTATTTCCATGCATTTTAAGCCATTTGTCCTAATACTATTATGAGCATCTTCTCATTCTACTTATAATCATGTTGGTCGCATTCATTGGATGTTCACCTTAACAACAAGAGCTATCATATAGTACTTCTAAATAAATCTATCTCGTATCTGTGAGACCATCATTTGGATATGTTCAGTATTTAACCAATTTAGAGGATGTGAATAAAATTCAATCTTTATTTCAGACTCAAGGTCCATATCACAAACAAAAAGACAAGACACACATCAATAAATAAGATATATTGGTAAAATGTATAATTGGTATTGGTATTGGTATTGTATAAAATGATTTGGCTAGTTGCTAGCCTGAACTCAAATTAAATCTACACAAAATGGTAATAACCCTTCATAAAAAAAGTCAGGTAAAACCTTATAATAAGTTCTCGAACAAACCAACCGTATGATATTTTGGTTTGACCAAGGAAATGTAACTGTACAGGATGTTGCCGTGCCTGGTCAGTGTGAATGTCACTCTACATTACTAAAGGTTAAAGATCATCTTCAAACATTTCCTCTGCAGAACACTCCTGCCGTCACCCCTGCTCATTTTCAACCTCTCCATTACAGCCAGGAACTTTTTCTACCGCCCTTCTATATCCAACCCATCAGAGTGCAGGAGGAAAGCCATCTATTAATGAACAAATTGTAATTGTCATTAGGCTGGCCGTGCAGGGAGATGGGCCTTCTGAAAATAAAAGAAAATCCTGCTTAATTAATGGTGACATCAATCATGTTGTGGACCGATTGGCTAAGAGGCGGTCCATCTCCCATCTGATTTATTGGCGAGACGAGAGAGAGGTGAAGTGATGACAGAGCAAGAGAGGAAGAGAGATATAAATAGAACTCTCAATGTATTTTTTTGTGTACTAAGGATCATTGTATGTATTTAACACTAAGCCCTCTCCAAACACCATTAATTATACCACATGTCCACACAGTATGTTAACCTCATAATGCATTGTGTTAAAACAACTAGATCAACTTTCCGCTGTAGCATTTTCTTCCGAATAGTTATCATAAAAATTAGAGCTAACACTCTTACTCTTGAAGTAATTAAACATATGTTATTTGGTTCAATAAGAGGCTGGATCCAAGATGTAAAAAGTCCAATATTGCAGCTAGCAATAAGCACGCTCAAGACATAAGTCAAGTGGTTGCACATTATTTGTGTATTTTCCCGTTTTTTCCAGAGCCAAATTTCCGAAAAATTGCCTCATTATGCTTAAAGAGCAACTTCCAGGTTAAAGACACCTGTGAATAAATGTGTAGGAAAATTATGAATACACTAGATTTTCAAAAAAATATACAGGAATATACACTACAGTGACATCTGGCGTCGTCTTTTTAAGAAATGTTTACTTCCGCATAAAAAAGCCTCGGCACGTGACCTCCCGCGTGTGACGTAACACGGGGGACACAAGGGGGAGAGCGGCCGGTGTAACGTATTAATAAACATGGATCCCAATGCTAGTTTCGACACAGAAGACACAGAAGAAGTTGAACATGAATATTCGAATGCATATGACGGACCACAACCTTATAATTATGAGCCTGCTAGGCGTCCAAGAGACCAGGAGCAGCCAAGGATTAGAAGAAATAACGGCCATCGGAGAGAAATTGAGCTGTGATGTGAGGAGAACCAGTGGAGAACTGGGCAGCTATCTTGGTGAGTGACCGGCGTTAGCTACAGAATGTTAGCTAACGTCACATCACAACATTGTGAAGTTAGCTATCATATATCAGGCTATAACTAAAGTAGCATTGATAATATAGTAACGTTACTGGCAGGACTGTTGATACTGATCCATAACAGAAACTAATGCGCAAGTATCAGCCGTATCTCGCGTTACCTAATGCAACTCCACACTACGGT
>NW_011335580.1:0-4811 GCF_000735185.1 Notothenia coriiceps | reverse complement strand
GTAATCCATTTAGCCAAGCCTGGCATATTTTATTATAAGGGCTGCACGCATCACTCTCACGGGGACAGCCTTCACTGGAATGAACTGGTTCCACACACACGTGGCAATCAAGAGCTGTGATTAGCCTATAGGAGGCAGGCATGCATCCTATACCCCTTGTCCTTGCGCCTCACTGTGGCACAAGCACAACATTGCACATCACATGGAACAGTACAGTACCACATACAAGTGAGGACATATATCCCATCAAATCTCAACAGCGTAGGTGTGTAGTGTGATTCTGTGTAGTTTATTTATGGCATCCCGTTGGGTTTGACTTCATCTGAACAGGACATCGCGCGCTCACTGCTTGATAGCGCGAAGGTCCCTTTACGCCGGTTGTTAAACAACATCGTTATGGGGAAATGCAAGTCTGCGTCCAAATGGTTGGAAGATTAGGTATAACTCATACGGGTCATAACTAACTGAAGTGCTACATGAGTTGTTACTTCTGTAAATGAATTTAGTTTACCACTTATGTCAGTATTGTTAGTGGTTAGCAAAGAGTGCTGTGAACAGGTCAACTACATATTTTTATATTTCATTTAGTATTCCATTCCCTACGTACTTAATGTAACCAATAGCCTGCTTCATATTGCGTCTACAGCCCTTCAATAGTGTTTTATTCTCAGAGTTTATAGGTTTTGTATCTTCACAGTCTACTGTATATGTTCTACTTCTTAATGCTGTTTTATTTCTATTTTGAGATGTTTATGTCTTGTTTTGTTGTTTGTGCTGCAGCAACGCAAACATTTCCCAATTTAGGATCAATGAAGTAAATCTTATCTTATATCAGCTTTCAAACATGTCTAAACAAGTTTGAGAAACCTCTGTGAACACTGAGACGTTATTTGATCGTTTTACAGTAATACGTTTATATTTCTCTTTTGATTTAATATAGAGCTGAAAGTGTGAGTAATATAAGCGCTTTAGTAAGTTACACATGAGTTGTAAAATGTTGAATAAGCACCGTAACTTATCTGCAGTACAAATAGTACCAATACAGTAATGTTCAAAGCGTTGATTGTTGTCTGTTCTGTTTTTACTAATTGGATTTGCAAATGAGCCCTTAAAGTGTTTAGAGAAACTACTTTATTGATCAACTGTAGAATAGAGAAGTCATTACAAGTTTTGTTTTTAATCACGTTCTTTCTTTTCTGAAGTGTCACATTTTTAGGAGGAGTAAACGCCGAACAACACGCAAGGTATTATAATTTTTCTCTTAAGAAACGGCGTCATAATTTCATCCTCCCCAAACTCATAAACCCAACATCCGTCATCAGTCAAAACATTATCATTTCTTCCCCAGTAGTATCACGTCTAGTCCATCAGTTATACCATTACACTTTCCCATCGTGAGCCATAAGAACCATAGGAACAAGAAGAACCAGAAGAACCATAGGAACAAGAAGAACCATAGGAACCAGAAGAACCATAGGAACCAGAAGAACCAGAAGAACCATAGGAACAAGAAGAACCAGAGGAACCATAGGAACCGGAACCATAAGAACCATAGGAACAAGAAGAACCAGAGGAACCATAAGAACCATAGGAAAAAGAAGAACCAGAGGAACCATAGGAACCATAGGAACAAGAAGAACCAGAGGAACCATAAGAACCATAGGAACAAGAAGAACCAGAGGAACCATAGGAAAAAGAAGAACCAGAGGAACCATAAGAACCATAGGAACAAGAAGAACCAGAGGAACCATAAGAACCATAGGAACCGGAACCATAAGAACCATAGGAAAAAGAAGAACCAGAGGAACCATAGGAACCATAGGAAAAAGAAGAACCAGAGGAACCATAGGAACCGGAACCATAAGAACCATAGGAACCGGAACCATAAGAACCATAGGAACCATAACAGTGCTTCTGACCTGAAGACAGAGTAATTGGAAAACTTTCTCCTTAGAGAATTTCTTACTTTTATTTTCAAAATTCGTACATTTCAGTATTCTGACTTTTTTTCAAAAATGTTGACTTTTCTCATACATTTTACTTTTTGTCAAAATGTATAGTTTTGAGAATTCTGACTTCTTTTTTTCAGATTTCTGACTTATCACATACATTTGACTTTTTGTCAAAGATGTTGAGTTGTTTTTCCAAAACTTTAACTTTTACAATTTCTTGAATGTTCTTTTTTTTTATGACTTTTTAGAATTAAGACTTTTTTCATGAATTTGAGATTTTGAGAGTAATTGGAAAACGTTCCCCTTGGAGACTAAGTTGTTTTCCACCCCTGGTTTGTTAATTGTCTCCTGGCCAGCAGTACACAGAACAATGAATGATGTGTTCGAGAAGACTGCGACTCATCAGACCTTCCCTGCTTTAGTTCAGACTTGAAAACAGCTGGCAAAACTCCCCTTTGCTGTCTCTCCTAAATGTTTTAAATTGGAAGATAATCTAATGTTAGCCTACGACCAGCGTCACACCAATGAGGATGTTTCTATGGGATGATTGTTGGCCTGTCATTGACCCGTTTCCATGCTTCAGAGCAACGCCCTTCATTCATTGGTCCCGTCATTATAGTGCACTGTCACAGATTCCCTCCAGGATTCACCCTCATGACGCTGATGTGGAATGACCTTGTGGTGAAGTATTGGACTAATGGCCCAATTTAAATGTCCTTATATAGATGTGGGGAAATCATTTTCTGTAGAAAGTTGCAATATACTTTCCAAGCATTCGTTCAGCAGCTTCTTGTGAGTTTGTTGTTGATTAAAATGCTGTTTAGCCGTGCAACTCAACTAGGAGGACTCCACATATCGTACTCTGTACTCAACTTTTATATTAATCCATTCAATATTCAACCATAGCTTGGTGGTTTTTTTTCCAGAATTTTGATTTCTGACTTCTTATAATTCTGACTTTTCTTTCAAAATGTTGACTTTTTTTCAAATGTCTAACTTTTCTCAGAAATTATAATCTTTTCAAAGAATTCTGACAACTTTTCAGAATACCCACCTTTTTTTCTAAATTAGATTTTTGACAGATTCCAGACTTTGTTTTCTTCAAGAAAAGTGTTTTTTCAGAAATTTGAAATTTCTCAGAAGTTTTAATTTTTTCCCTCACAATTCTGCTCTTTCTAAGGATTCTGAGCTTTCTTTTTTTAAATAACGACTTTTCTCTCCAAATTCTGACTTTTTTTCACCTTTCCCACTTTTTTTCAATATTCTGAACTTTTTCAGAATATTATTTAACACTTTTTATTTTTTCTGACCAATTTAACTTTTTCAGGATTGACTTTTTTTCTCAGAACTCAACATCACTTTACCAGATCAAAAAATTCCATGTGGCACTAATCCTTCTGTATTTACATATTTCCGTGCAGCCTTTCCTCAATCAGATGGTTATTGGATTGAATTGTTCACTTCAGTTTTCAGAGTTTCTTGATGTATGTGCAGTCTGGTGACCAGAGGATATTTCTGAAGTAGCTTTGGTGTGTGTGCTGTCAGCCACAGACTCCTGATGTCTTTGGGGAAAAACAATCTATCTGTATCCTGTCCCTCCTGCAGGGGGTCGGAGTTGTAGCCACAGAGAAGTGTTCCTGGAAATTGTTGGGATTCTTGTTCAAGGACACTTGAGCGGATAACTTGGGGTCAAAGAGTAGGATTTATATTTCAGATCCACTTGTGTGACCACTGGCACAAAATGCTCTCAGCAGATTGGAGTTGTATCATTTAGGCCTGTTCACTGGGCAGTAACAGATGGAAAGATAACAAATGTAAGGTTCCTAAAATATCTGCTCAAAAGTAACAGCACCCATCCTGTTCTAGAACAACTGTATTCGGTGCCAGTGTAGTTTTTTGTGCAAATTGTATTTATTTGCATTCAAAATGTGGATATTGACAAATACAAAATCAAAGAAGCATCATTCAAAATCTCAATATAATCAAATGTAAATACTAAAATGATAGCCTTGAAGATTAGTCCAACACTTTGCAGCTTACAAAATGAAACTTGATATTAGATTGACTTCAAACATGTTGTTAAGTAAGTAAAGCTTTATTTATATAGCACCCTTCTCAACACGGATGTACAAAGTGCTTTACAGTACGGTACACAGGACACTATTCAAAGTACAACTATAACATGTAGAATAAAAGGCATAACACAGCAGCAGGTAACACATAGGATAAAACACCAATAAAAGATAGCTACTAACTCTCCTCCCCCGACGACCCAAAGGCCTGTCGGAACAGGTGGGTCTTTA
This sequence comes from Notothenia coriiceps, assembly GCF_000735185.1. NCBI lineage: Eukaryota > Metazoa > Chordata > Actinopteri > Perciformes > Nototheniidae > Notothenia > Notothenia coriiceps. Next base: position 556 of record NW_011335580.1, on the reverse strand, counting down.
ACTGCCCCTTAAAGATCTCTATTGAAGCAGAGGTTTTTATTATCTGGGGGAGTTTGTTCCAAAGCCTTGGGGCCACCGCCTCAAAGGCACGATCCCCCTTAGTCTTTAGCCTGGTTCCGGGCACCCTTAGGAGGCCTTGCTCAGAGGACCTCAGGGCCCGGGTTGTGATGTGATGGTGGATGAGGTCATTGATATAGGCGGGGGCTTGGCCATGGACAGCTCTATATGTGAAGACCAATACTTTGAATTGGGTTCTGAGATGGACAGGGAGCCAGTCCAGGGCAGAAAGAATCGGAGTGATGTGGCATGTTTTTTTGGACCGAGTCAGTAATCTGGCTGCAGCATTTTGGACCTGTTGTAACCGGTTTATTGATGTGTCGTTGAGGCAGGAGAACAGAACATTACAGTAATCAAGCCAGGATGAAATAAAGGCATGGATAGCCATCTCCAGTTCTGCGTTGGATAGAAAGCCCCTGAGCTTGGCAATGTTCCTGAGATGGAACAAACAGGTACGGGTCAGAAGTTTTATGTGTTTGTCTAGTAGCATAGACTGATC
>NW_011335579.1:0-5505 GCF_000735185.1 Notothenia coriiceps | reverse complement strand
TGAGCTCAATTGCACGACTCAAAACTCAGACTCAGATAGCGTTTCAAAATAAAGACTTTACTAGAATTTTGCACTGTAATAAAAATAAGGAAAACAAAACACTCTTTCGAGGAAAACTAGAATCGTGATCTATATCATAAGATCCGTGAAAGGTCCGTGAGGTAAGCCGATACGTAGGTCAACGAGAGACAACGAACTGACAATGAACAGGAGGGAGCTAACACAATATATACACAGGTAAAGGGGACACAGTTGGAAACAATCAGGGCGGGGAAAATAATCAAGGACGCAGGAGACGGAAGGGGGCGGGGAGCGTGGAGGCCTGAATAAACTTTCACTATAAGTTTCTTGGACATGACACAAGTGGCATAAAGATGATGTTTTAAACCCACCATGACTTATTTTATCAAAATGCAAATCAATTGGGACTAAAATCTAAAGGATTATATTCAAATGGCCTTAATGAGCTGTAAAACTTAACATAATTGTCTCTCCAATTTATGTCACATTGCACTTTAGAGGCATATCCACCTTGTTGAGGAGATTCAGTTGCTTTTTAAATCCAAATTGTACATTTTGAAGGAGTTGAATATTATATAAAAGGAAACCATATCAGTCAAACCCTAGTTGGAAGCAGGCCAGCTGGTAGGACAGAGTGAAGGAGACATTGCGTGGCCTTAGGACACGAGGAAGGAGAAACAGCTGCACCAGTGGACGTGAAGACGACCATCAGAACAGTGAGGAGGACGCCATGTTGCACTTCAAACATGTTTAAAGTGGAGTTGTGCATGTGGGTGAGCGAGGCACGTGTGGGTGTTCTTATAAGCATTTATTCATACTCTTTATTTTAACCCTATATTGCTCACATGTGTATTACGTTCATGTTGGGTTTTCTTTTATCCCTTTTATTTGAGAAAAAAACTGTACAAAAACATACCAGATATTGCTGAAATGTTCTCTTATTTTCATGTTTCTTTTTTCAAATTGTATGTAATTATTTTTCCACAGTACAGAAAATAAAAGACGACACGGCTTTTCATAAGAACAGCAGCAAAAGGAGTGGATTTATTATTCTGGAACGTACTGTACTTCGCAGAGAGTTTGTTTTATATATTTGTAGGAACGAGGCTCCAGGATGTGGCTTCACAAATGCCTCGGCACATTGAGTGAAGCTCGCACCTCGCATCCTGCTGTTTATTCAGGTCAGACTTTGAATGCTGAGCCCAAACTGTTGTTGTGTCTCTGGGAAATAGGTGAGTGTGTGTCTATGTATAGCTCTCAGGCAGGAGGGCATGTGTTTACCCAAGTGTCTCCTCTCGCCTTCTCCTTGTCACCTCTCCTCTTTCTTCCTCCCTTCTTCCTCATCTCTTCTACTTCGGTCTCTTGTGTCATCTTGTCCTTTCTACATAACGTATCGTCCTGATGTCCTCCAAACATCTTTTCTTTCCCTCGTCCTTTTGTTCTCCTCTCCTTCAGTGTCTCTTTGCTCTCTCCTTAAATCATCCCGTCCTCCTCTCGTCTCCTTAACCTTTTCCTTTCTTCCTCTCTGATTTACATTTTATTTCTCCTCTCTTCTCGTTGAACTCCTCTGCTTTTCTCATTCCTTGCCCTGTCTGTCGTCCCCTCTCTTCTCACTCTTTCTCCTCAGTCCTCCAATAAAAGCCCATCTCATCTCCTTTCCTTTATTTACGTCAGTCATCTTCTCAGTCTTTCCCTCACATCTCCTTCCCCCCTTCCTTCTTCTCCACCTCACGTTTCCTCTTTGAATCTTTTCATCTGTTCTTCTGGAGGCGGCAGTGGCTCAGTCTGTAGGGACTTGGTCTTGGAACCGAAGGGTCGCCGGTTCACGTCCCGATCGGACTGAAAAGAGATGGAGTGAGCTGGTAGCTGGAGAGGTGCCAGTTCACCTCCTAGGCCACTGCCGAGGTGCCCTTGAGCAAGGCACCTAACCTCGAAACTGCTCCCTTGGCACCTCTACCTCTCTCTTCCTTTCTCCCTAGTCATCCCCTTCTGTCTCCTTTTAGCGGGTACCTGGCAGCCTCTCTACTCTGCCACCTCTCCTATCTCCTAGCACGTGGTAGTGTGTGTGCATGTATGTCCTCTGTGTTTGTGTAATGTCTGTCAACACAACAGAGTGGGGAAAGAAATGTCCCTGTGACTTAAGGGATTCATAAAGTGTATCTTCTTCTTCTTCTCTCCTCTCTAATTATGTCCTTCAGTCATGCATCATCTTCTCTGTGTTTCCTTTACTCCTCCCACCTGTTATCCTTTCACAATGTCTCCAGTCTTCCCTTGTTGTATTTCTTCTACAGTCTGCTCTCCCCCTGCCTCAGATTGTCCAGTCTTATCTCCTCTGTTTTCATCCTCTCATTCCTTTGTACATGACCTTCTCCCACCTCAGTCCTCCTGTCCTTTCCTTTCCTATTCCTCAGTCCTCCTCACATCTCAAACCTTCTGCCTCTTGTCTTCTTTTCGTACTTGTCCTCTCAACAGTTGTCCGTCTCTCTCCTGTACGTCCTTGGTCTTTCTTTCACCTTCTCCATCACCTCTTCTTTCCTCGTCTCCTTTCTTCTGGTTTTATCTTATCTCCTTATTTGACCTTTTCTCTGATCTCCTCTTCACCTCATGTCATTAGTCCTCCTCTCACCTCTGTCTTCTCCTCTTTTTTACCTCCTCCCAGTCATCCTCCTTTTATTACTGCATGTTGTCAGTCATCACGTCACTTCCCTTCTTTCCTCTACTTTCCTCTCTCTTCCTTTCTCCCTAGTCATCCCCTTCTGTCTCCTTTTAGATTTGCAGTAGCTCCTTATTCTCACCAACCTTCTCCTAATTCCCCACTTTTCTCTCATTGTCCATCATTATGTCCTCCTCCTTTCCATTAGTCCCATTTCCTGCTATTTTCTACCCTTTCCTTCCTCAGTTTCACCTCTTACAGATTTTTAAAATGCACCCTTTTTCTTTGTCATGTTCTCCTCTGCATCCATTTCAGAAATAAATGAGGGTGGAATAAAGCTAGAAAGAATCACAAAAAGGGAGAGACAAGGACAGAAGACAGACAGAAAGCATTAGAGCCATTTCTCGTCTTTACTTAGTGCGTAATACTGATGATCCTCTCCTCTCTCCTCCTGCTCTCATTGAGGAATAATGTCTGGAATAACCTTCAGCTCTGCACTCCCGACTCCAGAGGACCCCCCCCCCCTCCTTTTCCACCACCACCACCTTCCATTTTATCCCCTTGTTCACATTTGAAGCAGTCGTTGTATGGATTATGGCCTCTCTCATGCTTGGCACTGCACTCAGAGCCCGAGATATATTATCATATTAGTGGAGAATGATGTAATGCATTTCAAGACATTTGTCCTTCGCACACCCTCTGTCCCTCCGCAGATGATGTCACTGGCTCTGTGTCTCCGAGGCAGAGAAGTTTTCAAGTGTTTTGTTTTTTTCCTTTGATGCTTTCGCCATCTTGTGGTGGGAGTGTGGTATTGAGCTTTAAACGGAAAGAAAGGGAAAAGAGTAGATTAGACACTGTTCAACTACGCTGATGTTATCATGAAAAAAGCCGAACTATAGTATGTCAAAAATATCATGAAATTACAGCATAGTGTAGTATGTTTAAAAATATGATTTGAAAATAGTATAAGTCATAGTAAAGTATTCTAAAAATGCCATGAAAAAGTCAAAGTATGGCATGTTGAAAATGTTAATTTATTAATGACGTGTCTGGTAAATATTTCATGAAAAAAGTCATAGTTTAGTAAATCAATGATATTATCAAAAAAAGTAATTTCAAAGTATGTCAAAATATGAGATACAGTAAGTCATATAGTTTGTCGTGGATTTCGTAGAATATATTATGCTGAAAATGTCTTTGTATAGTATATTTAAGCAATAGCTCACGACAGGCCGTGGTAGATGCTCATTATATCACAGCTAAGGGGCGTGGTTCGGCCCGACGAGAAGCGGAGGGTCGACAACCCCCTTAGCTAACGGTATACTGTTTTTCTCAGACGCGGAGGGATACTGACTTGTTGTGAAAAGTAATTTACAATTCTACCCGTGGTATACGCTCAGTATATCACGGCTAAGAACCAATCAGATTGCTTGATTTGACTTGTCCGTTTTATAATGAACCATATCATGAAAAGAAACCATATAGTACGTCAAATTGTTAAGAATAATGTCATAGTAAAGTATGTTGAACAATATCATGAAAATAAGAAATATGATGACAGAAAAGTCATAGTATAGTCTGTTGAATATTTAATGAAAAAAGTCTTAGTGTAGTATGTCGAAATAGTTCGTCAAAATGATCACAAACACACACTTCTTCAAACATGGACCCTGTCTCTGTTACCATGCTGTGCAGATGTCTTCTTTATGCTGGGTAATCAATCATATGTTATGATCATTCATGTAGAACACGTGCTTGTTTATTGAATACACTGTTTACATGTACAGCACAATCTATCCTGTTAAAGTTGATCTCAAACACCGAGTTGGTACACTTAACTTTGAAATGCGACCCACTTTAAAATAACCCAATTTAACCCCTGGATGTAGGCAATTATTTATGACTGAACCAGAGGATTATGTGAGTCATAACAGACGTCCTTGGTGTAACTGTACTGAGGGTCTGTTGGGTCAGGGACAGAAGACAGACGCTTTGGAAATGACTTGATTACTAATTAGAGTCTGACTGATTCTTGGAGTTTCCAGAGACAGAATTGGCTACATTATTGATTGCATTCATACTGAACCAAATTAAATAGGACTTTTTATTATTAACTTTTTATTATTGACATTTATGTTGCTACGTATACTATATTTCAACTTTTTAATGACATTTTCTTTACTGTATTCTCATTGTTTTAATATGTTAATATATCACTATAATGTTTATATTCGACAGACACAGTAAATATATTGACATTGCTTTCATTTTCGGATTAAAGGTGGGGTAGGTAATTCACTTCAGAAACACTTTCTGTTATATTCCATGGAATGCTCTTAACATCCCGATAGCAATGAATATCTTAAATGCTTTGACAATAAATACATAAAAAAATGTCATCTGTGGAAGCCAATCATCTGAGCCGGCCCGGCTAAAGTAACTGGATGGCCTACCTGCCTGTCAGCCTTCCATCTGTGCACAAACTTATCTCGTGCCCTCATTGGTCATGTACGCGTTCGTGTGTGTTGGAGGAGGGGCTCTGTAAGGAAGGGGCAGATCTTTTTTCGGCTGCATACTTTCAAATTCTAGCGCACTCGAGCTCGTTTCTCCATTCTTACCTACCCTACCTTTAAGTGACATTTATATTACATATTTCTTAAAACCTTTATCAGACTAACCCAAAAAAAGAAATCAGCTGTTTAATGTGGTATAAATTGTGTTTATTTAATCCAAACTGTATGCAGCTAATCCTATTTCTTTAACCATAAATTATCGGTTGTATTTTATATTAAAAAACATTTGGAAGTAGTTTATATCATGGTTCTGGTTAC
>NW_011335578.1:2270-5009 GCF_000735185.1 Notothenia coriiceps | reverse complement strand
GATTTTTGTATTCTGATTACGTAACCCTGTTACATATATTCCGTTACGACCCAACCCTGCTTCTAGGCTACTGTCCCGCAGCTCCTGCCTCTCTGTTGGACTCTGTCGCAGCGGGGCTGCTGCTATGGTGCCGAGCGCATTAACCAGACTCTTCACAACGAAGGATCACGTCTTCTTCAAGGCAGGGAAGGTTTCACAGTACGCAGTCTACTGACCCACAGCTGCTGCCTCTCTGTTGGACTCCGGTACTGCACCTTACTCACGAGACGTTGTAAAAAAAAAAAATGGGTGGGGGGCGAACCCAAGCCCCCAGGAAGTGCGCCGAAGTCTGATGAGAATATCCGTTGTGGCCAAACGCGGTACTACACTTCCGTTAGGTTGCTGGGCCCGGAAACACTTTTTCCCATTGTCTTACATGGGGAAAGAGTGGTCTGTAACTCGTTGGATAATTTTTTTTAAACTAAATAAACTACCCAGTATGAACACTTGTATTGCCCTTATTAAAAACATTCGTTCCTCAAGTTGTAAAATGTGCTAATAACGTTATTCTGAGAGTTATTTCCCTCTGCATTCTGAACGTGCATCTAACCCACGGGACCGCGCTGCCCGGCACGTTCATGTTACGTGTTCAGTACTACATGAGTTTCTCTTTACCCATGGATGCACAATAACAACGGACCATATCGCCTTACTGCAGTGCTTCTCAAAAGTGTGGGTGAGCGCCCCCTAGTGGTCCGTGAGTATATTGGTAAAATTTCACATTTGAAATACATTTATTTATTTAAGTTTTCCGCACTCTCGCGGGAATATCTCCGCAATGGAGCGAGCTTAAGTTTCACTTTTGATTGCATGATATAGCCCAGCACAACACCTTCATGACACATGTGGCCACTTGTTTGTACCATTTTCAGGCGATTTGTAAAAAACGATGTGTCTTTGGATATTTGTGGAGTTAGGTGGTCCGCGAGTGTTTTTCATTAGTTAAGTGGTCCTTGGTATGAAAAAGTTAGAGAAACACTTTCTTACTGCCATCCCACGGAGCTGTAATAATGGATATATTGCACATGTTTGCTGTAATTCATCATTTGTAAAATATTATACTACATGGGCTGTATGATGTAAATGTTGCATTAAATAAAGTTAATATTACCGACGTAGATTAACGTTCCTGTAGCTTCTTATTGCACTTGGAATATACCATTAAAAGAGTTGAACGTAGCTGTTTGCTATTAGGCCGACTATATATATATACATTTGTTCCTATTCTGCTAATGGTATATTGCAGGATATTTAAGTCTCCCATGTACTTTTTAAATTAATAATAGTATGTTCATCTTGATGTTTAACTTGTAATATTGTAATCATCTTAGTTAGAAATGCTGATTCCACCCCATCCTCTTCTGCTGAATGATTTTATATATTGTTACTGAATGTGCTTGTCTTTGATATCATAATGATTACACCAAAAAGTCACTCTTTGTGAGATTTATTTGTTCACATTTTTCCCAGCCACAAGATGATGTTCATTGGAGGCCTAAAAGCTGGGGGAAGGTATTGATGCACGCATCAATGCAATCCTTTACAACAGCATTCCACTATGGTTGGGGATGTCTGTAAAAAAAAGAGAAATAATCTTAAACCAAATAAGTGTCGCAATATAGGGAAACAAACTGACAAAAACATCAATTAGATCAGAATACATTTACATTGTTACAGCAGAAAAGAGCCAAAGACAGCCTAATGTTACTTAAAGTATGCATAAAAAAAGTATTAAAGATTAAAAACAAGAAATTATAATAAAAAAATAAAATTACACATTTCACAAAATACACATCCTGTAACAGTTTGGAGGATTTAGTAGCCTGGTATATTACACCGTTTTAGTGGCATATTTATATATATATATACACATGGTTGGTATTTAACAAAAAGGGGTGTTGTAGTGTGTGATATTGGTATTTATGGGAACATTTTACACCTTTCCTTCAAGTATTATACGTTGTTGTTACTTGTTGGGTACTTAACATGAATAATCACAGTTACTATCCTTTTACTCCATCACATTTCAGAAAGAAATAGGCTATTGTTATTTTAACTCCACCACAGTAATCCATCATCAGCTTTACTTTTTAGATAAAGTTTTAACTCACAATTGATCATAACAGGCTTCAACATATACATTTTTATATATTACCAAGTGGTTTCATGTACAACCCACACAAGTATAATGCTAAATGAAGCTCTGTCGCTTAGATATCATAGATCCTGATGTCAGCGTAATATAAAAATACATAACGATTGATGTGTAATTTAGCATAATTTACTAGCTAGCCGCTAGCCGCTAACTGCCACCTCGTTAATATAAATCCAGTAGGCTACCATGCTGTCATGAACGCGCGGTGCTGTTACGTGTACGCAAATTCACGAGCTTAATGTGAACGAGCCTTTTGGGCGGCGTGGTTAAAGTTGCGCATGCTCTATGAGTGCACATACGGGTACTTCTCAGGCATGCCGGGTAATCTGTGACGTTTCGCTCTCTCAAAAGTTGGGCCATTTTGTCATCATGCGCCATTGAGCAACTCTCATAGGAATTAATGAGGCCCCGCCTCCCACGCTGTATCCAGTTCTTATTATACATCCATGGACTGTAGTCCCAAACGACAGCTGGGGATTATGGGTAGTGTAGTGTAGTGTCTTCGGCCATCCTAAACTGACATTTTTTCGGACATCATATCACAT
>NW_011335578.1:1575-2230 GCF_000735185.1 Notothenia coriiceps | reverse complement strand
AGATGGAATAAGAAATGTGCGGAATGTGACAGTTTAATGGTGGAGGTATACACACATATTGATAGATGTCTTGTAATGCACTGTTGAGGAACCTGTGACCCAAGTTTTTCATTCATTGCATAACTACACCGTAGTTGTGTATATGATATGTCAATAAACCTTAGAACATCTTGAAATCTTGAAAGGGATGTGCAAAATAGCCATTATACAGTTTTTAATTAACTGAGAATAACGATTAATGAATATACTTTATAGAGATCTGCAGATAAATGTTTAGTCTTCTCAAGCACCAACAATCAAATATNATTACAAAGCCAGTTAAAAAAAATATCAGTATTAAAATATCAAATACCGCGCCAGCATCGCCGTAATCATAGCAACGTAGCGTAAAGAATGCAGCGCCGCCACGTACAGATGGCAACACCAAGAAATATTCACAAATATAAAACAAATATTCAGAAACTGTAATGAACAATGACTATTATTTATTTCAAATCAAATCAAGTTTTATTTATATAGCACATTTATAAACGATTTTTGGTCGAGCCAAATATAATTAAAAAATAATTTAAAAAAATAGCCTACAGTAGATACACTTTACAGCTAATACAAGAGCACAGATTGTTCAGAATATCAGTATGAGAAAAACGACACC
>NW_011335578.1:0-1530 GCF_000735185.1 Notothenia coriiceps | reverse complement strand
CTGTGACCCAAGAGTTTCTTCATTGCATACTACCTGTGTCTACACAATCACCTTTCCTGAATTTTATTCAGTGTAATAAAGTCAGATTTAGGGTTGTTATATTTCAATATTGATCTGAATCTGTCAAAGTAATAAATTAATGTAGTGGTGTAAAATACCAGGCTTAACCTCTGTATTGTAGTGGAGTAGAATTACAAAGTAACAATGAGCTGTCATGTGGGTATATATTAATGCTGGCCATTATGGATATAAGCGATTTTCACCCATTTAGTAATTACATGTTTTAAATGTGTACACACCAATGTGTTTCCTATCGCCTAAACCTCCAGGGCTGTACACAGTTTGATACTGTCAACTTCTAATTTTGGGAAAAACGAAAACGTCTTTTAAAACTACAATTCCCAGTAGAGACGTGCCATAGAGAACATGTTGCGAAACACAATAGCCAGCATGTGTAGTTCTGGGGGGGCGTTCGAGTCCAGTTTTGAATAGTCTGCCGTGGTTTCGTTCCATTTCAAAGAGCTTGACACTCGGCGTAACCTTGGCGCACTGCCACTCCAACATCCAATCCCAGAGCTTGAAGATTAATCACGGGGTTTGTCAACGGGACTGTAGTCCCAAACGATAGCTGGGGATTATGGGTAGTGTAGTGTCTTCGGCCATCCTAAACTGAATTTTTTTCGGATATCATATCGCATTAACAACACCACATATGGCGTCACAGAGATCTTCTGTTACTGTCCTTTCTTCTTAGAGGAAGTACAGAAACACGTAACTCTGGATTTGTTTTAATGTTTGAGGTGCAAAACGACACAGCAGCTTTTTGGCATGTTAAAACTATTATTTTCTGCCTCGCTCATGAGAGTAACAGCTGGCGAAATTACAGCCTCGCCTACTGATTTCAAATGTGTGCTCTAAAATGATATTTATAAATGACTATTATCATTATTATAAGAAAGACAATAAATGGCAAAGATATGTAGAAAATAAACGTATTTAAGATACGTTCATAACGAATGTAACGTGGGAGAAAATTCGTTTCTAGCTAAACGTAATTGAGAATACAGTTTAGTTATGTGGGAACGTCATTTTTAGGAGACAGGGTTACCAAAATACATTCTGACAAAAAATAAAAATTATTATGAATACAAATAAAATAAAAGAAGCCTCCCGTGAGTTACTACAAGCTATAAAGTAGATTTAAAAAACGTTTTATAGAATAAAAGCTCACTGCTGGACGTTGTAGAAATGCGTGTGTGGACCACGACAAAGGATCCTCATTCACTTTACATTGGGGTTGTTTGCGTGGTGCAGACACGTAAATGTTGCAACGTTTGTGACTCCACCACGCAATGCGGTGTTAAGGAGTCGTGGTGGAGTCACGCATTCTGGTGAGATCAGGTTGGAAACGCAGCATAAAGTGAGCCTGGCCAAGGCCTAACCATACGGTACTAAGCCGCAGTGGAAAAGCGCCGTAACAGACTTGAAACAGTGTCATCTCTCGCAAATTATGTTAGTTTAGTTAAGTGT
>NW_011335577.1:7921-19114 GCF_000735185.1 Notothenia coriiceps | reverse complement strand
AGACATGTAAATATGTATAATTATATTATTATTTTAAGTGTGGTTTAAAGTTAAATGATAGTTTTTGGGTAGAGCCAAGTAACACAGGTGGATGCAATCAGGTAATTAGGACAGAGCCTCTGTTTTTAGATGGGGTTTGTGGCCATGCTGTTGGCCTGACATTTAAACTAGCTGAAGGGCTTTCTGTTCGAACCACAGTGAGATCTAGAGGTTGTTTTATAACATATCAACCAAAGAGTAGAGCTGGCTGAATCAGATGGAGTTAAACTTTATTTTTTTTTCAACAAGATATCAAGACACAAAATGTGCTCTACCAAATGGTGGCGCTGGCAGTTAAAGGGTTACCTTCTGAAAGTGAGGAAGTATGACCAGCTTTGTCCCATAGGATTATACAGGCCAGTCCATTGCTGCTTGTTTAAGGAGTTAACTATTTCCAATATTAAAGTCACTTAAATTGTATTCTATTTTATTCACCTATAGACAAACAACACAACACTCCGTGATTGAGCACGCCCAGAGCTCAACAAATTGGACTCGGACACCTTCCAGTGTCCATTTTGTGAAAGGACCGGGTAACACCCTGGTCTGATGGCTCATTTGCAGAGCCACCAGAGGTCACTTGTGAAATATGGAGGTAAGTAAATCTATAATTCTATATGATCATTGTATACTTCATCTCATTACATGTTACTTGTTAGATATGTTTAATGCCTCACTCATTATGGATACATGCGTTATTTCTGTGCCCCAGGACATCCTTGGTGTAAATTAATTTTGAATTAGAAATTGAACATTACAAATTAGATTCAGGTTATGAATTGTTAATAATGCTCGAATAGTATCGTTATTTGGGGTAGGCACAATATGAGCATAATCCCACATTCAATCTGCAAAAATTCAGTTTAAAGGCAAAAATATTATTGTTGGTGAAATGATTATTTATTGCTCTCGCACAAACACCTTGATTCAAAAAGCATATTTACAAGAAATTCATTTTGGTTTGTTTCTAGAATCCTCTAAACCACTTTCTGTCTCTTTTTAGGTTATAATGTTTATAAATGCCATCTCAAATGTGTGGCCAGCAGCCATTATCACTGTGGCTTTTGCCCAACAATAATTGGGAGAAAGGAGATGTTCTTTAGTCACTTTAAAAACTGCTGCACCGAACATCCAACTACGTTGGCGGCGGCCCCAGCAACCACAACGACTCCTCCAGTGATGGCCCAGACGGCCGCTCCAGTGATGGCCCAGACGGCCGCTCCAGTGATGGCCGCGACGGCCGCTCCAGTGATGGCCCCGACGGCCGTTCCAGTGATGGCCGCGACGGCCGCTCCAGTGATGGCCCCGACGGCCGCTCCAGTGATGGCTGCAGCAACATGGCACAATATTTCCACAGCCCCCAAAATGTTGATGTCAAAGCGCAAAACCACAACATGTTGTTTTTATAGCCGACAACTAAAAAGGAAAAACCTACAAAGGCACCACTCATCCAAAACATCGGACATCACAGCAAATCGCCACCTAAAATCACAGTGCATATATAAAAAAAGGGGACTTTTTGCAGTTTCCAGGACCTTTAAGGGTCCTGTGCACTGTATTAATGTCCAAAAATCTAACTTGGGTATCACCTGTCAGTTGGAAACGTGCAACAGGGCATGTGACTATGCTCGGAGAAGTGGGCGAGTCGGATTTGACTGCGTCCATGTCCAGTCCTTGACGTACAGCCCTCTGGCCACCAATTCACCTATTGTGTATGATGAAGGGATTCTCACAGACGTGGTAGTGGGTTACTACTCCTAAAACACATACTACATAGAACTTATGGTACATGCAACATTTGTTTTGTGTGGTACTGTGTCATTCTGAATCGAGCCTGGATCATTTTTGGAGGAGTTAAACCGTGGATGTCAAAATAATGGTTGACTGTCTACAGATGCCCCTGGACACTGACGAGGACCACTCCTATAACAGGAGGCCTTACAGCTTCCTTCCTAAAGAGTCGGTTAGTGAATATACACATTAAAGTGTACAACCCCTGATGCATGTGAATTTATAATATTACATATATGACTTCTTTATACCATCTTGTCTTATCAGTGAGATGGAACTTTGTTCTCATGACCTCACCAAGAACAATGAGTGAGGAAGCGCACCAAAGGCTGAAGGACTTGTGAAAGATTCCGAGGAGTTTTTAAATAGGCTTTAAACTCCTGCAGGTCAATATTTTTTAAGTTGACCAGCTCTGATTTTCCACATGATGTTCTGTTCAATAAATGTTCATTGAGGAAAACGGTATCAGTGTCTTATTTTATACACATCACAGTGAATGCTGAACTTGCCGGACCATATACTGTAGTAAAACACAATGAAACACTGGCTTGCTTGTATCAAATCAATACAATTCCCACATGCCCTACCCCGGAACCTGCGGTCTTCAGACTCTGGCCCCCCGCACCAACCTGCGATCCTTCGGGGACAGAGCCTTCAGTATGGCAGCCCCCACTCTCTGGAACGCTCTCCCTGCGGAGATCTGCAACATCTCCCACGCTTGACGCCTTCAAAAGGGCCCTCAAGTCCCAGCTGTCTGTCAAGGCCTTTGGCCCCAAATCTATTTGTTGTTTTGTCTGTCTACTGTAACTGTTCGTCTGACTGCCTTTTTGTTATGTTTGTTTCTACTCCTGTTCTTCTTTTTAGAGGGACCTTGGGTCTCATGAAAGGCGCTATATAAATCCAAGTATCCAATTATTATTAATACATCCCATACATCATTGGAACGGTAAGAATCTCAGCTACAACACTGACTAAAGCCTTTCCATCTCCAGTATGCCTACATGACAAGCATTTCAAATGAGATGTCAACCATCAAAATGGGATAAGAGGTTCCAAGGGGTTCTCAAGCAGATAGGTAATTAATTAATTTGCCTAATAGTTGCTTAAAATGCTACAATAACCTTTGCAATTCGTTTTTAATCTGCATGTATGGTCTCTCAGCCACCGTAGTGTCGTGTCAGGTGGGCGTGTCGTGTAGGGGGCGTGTCGTGTAGTGTCGACCAAAGCCCTTATTAAAAACACTCGTTCCTCAAGTTGTACAATTTGCTAATAAAGTTATTCTGAGAGTTATTTTCCTCTGCATTATGAACGCGCATCTAACCCAAGGGACCGCGCCGCCCGGCACGTTCATGTTACGTGTTCAGTACTACATGAGTTTCTCTTTACCCATGGATGCACAATAACAACGGACCATATCGACTTACTGCCAGCCCACGGAGCTGTAATAATGGATATATTGCACATGTTTGCTGTAATTCATCATTTGTAAAATATTATACTACATGGGCTGTATGATGTAAATCCCGTCAATTCGCTTTTAACGGCAGTGCCTCTCAGCCACCGTAGTGTCGTGTCAGGTGGGCGTGTCGTGTAGTGTTGTGTACTGTCCGCGGCCGCAGCTAGACCCTTCTCCCAGATTTGGCGAAATTGATCCGTGCGCAAAGCATTGTGGGGATTTTAAGACCGCAGAGTCTACTCATGTGCAGCCTCGAAATGTTTCCAAACGAAGTACGCCGGGCTCGGTAGAATTCCAAGTATGCTGGACATTGGAACAGTACTTCGGCGGCACTCGATGACGTAGTATGCTTGAAATAGTGGCTCTGGAGCAGCTTTACTTGCGATTGAGAAACCCTCAGTCTGCATCAGTCTAGACTAGGCTGCTGAGCTGCAGCAGTTTCAGTGTACAGCAGCACGCTCTCATGAAAGACCACGGGATCAACGTTGTTATAATTCATCTGAAGATAAATACCAGAACCATAAATGTAATACTTTCCAATAGTTGTTGAGATACGATTCCAGACTTCTTTGACGAAAAACAGTTTGTTTGCAGTTGCTGATAAACTGATTGGCTCGTTGGTGTTATTGTGTTTGGTGAGCTGTAACTGCAGCAAGTGGCTCAAGACAGCGCAGAAAACTGATATTTTAAGGTTGAGACTTTCCTGTGGCTGTTTTAAATACGTTGGGTCATGAACGTGTGAGTAATACACTGACGGATAATTACCTGCCACAACCCCTCTTCCAAACATCACAACTAACCCTTTAAAGCGCTTATGGGGTCGATCACATCAATGAATGATTGAAATTCCAAAAAGTCCTTATTTCCTGGGACTCATCTCACTGTGCTCCATGATGATAACACTTTCAAACAGAACATCGTCTCAAAACTGAGCCACGTCGGTGCATAGAGAATAAACCTGCATAATGGGATCGAGTTGGGTTTGTTTCATCTCAGTTCAAAAATAAAATAATTATTATATGTTAGCACATACGAAAATAGTTCATACTGAAAACACAACTATTTTGGCTTTCAAGTGGGTCAAATGCAAATGTGATTATTACCAACTTCCTTGTTCTAGTTACAGGAAGTGAGAAGCTATTTCAGCATTTGAATAACCTGAGTCAAATCATTCATAGTGGGAAATGATTTAAATTAGACTGAAATATTTGTGCCTTTTCTTTTAAGTGAAGTTTGCACACAGGAGTTCATACTGTATCAGCCATATTCATGAACACCTTTCCAAAAACAAAACATGGAAAAGAAAACTTTTCAAATACAAAGAAAGTCACATTCTTTATAAATATAGAGTAAATATAAAACAAATTGAATCCCACACATTCACGGTTGTCTTTCTTCTTCACTGCTCTCGTGTTCAGAAATACAGTCAGCGCACATCACTCACTAATCATGTCACATGACATTGTAGCATTACTTGGGAGAACAATGTGTGCTTTAAATCATTTTAAAAATGCAGTGTTTATGTAATGCAAAGTATTTAATCCCAAGTGATATTGTTGCTTTGACTCAGCAGCTGATTCTCCCCCTGAACAGACCCTGTATTCACCTGATGGAGGAGTCACCCTTTAAATCCATATATTCATGTCTGAGCAGCGACAACGCAGGGACATTTCTGAACAAGCGTGAAAATACACACTTTGTCCATTTTGGGGTGACAGTATCGGCTTCAGCCCAAAAAATAGTTTTTGAAAGTGCACAACCCGGTGAACAAAACAAAGACATGTATTATGTAACATTTTCCCTATTGAAATGCCTAAAAATGAACAATGTTAAACATTGCGTATACTTACATTATCCCAAATGTTTACATTGTTTATTCGTCAAAACTAGTGACATTTGTGATTTTAATCAAGGTTGCATTTGCTCGCCTGCAGGGGTCAACATTTCCCCTCTAAGCATGCGGGACCTATGAATATTGTTCTCGTCGTGTTTTTGTACATTTGACCTCCTTAACCTCAGCTCATTTCCAATGTTTTCTCTTACACTTGTGTCTTTCTTTGTAATTTATTATTCTATACATCCCTAAAGAAAAACCAGCATTTCATTAGCGTCTGGTTTTGATTTCCCCACCATCTCAGACACAACCACAAATTGTGACAGATCCTTCAATTAACAAATCACAGAGCAGCATGCTGTTGAAAGTACACACCAAACCCACACACGCACGCACACGCACACACAGTTTGGCAAAATACTCCTCTGTAGTTTTAACTAATCTCTTTCTCCGTGTCCTCTCCTCCTCAATGCTCTCAGCGCTCACTCCCAGTTTTTCTGCATTGTTATTCCAAAAAATAAGACAAACGTAGAATAGGAGGGATGCAGAAGGGCTGCTACTGAGAGGTGCATCAGCTCGTCCTCCTCCCAGCTCCTCCTCTGCAGTCCATGGCCGACAAAGTAAGGCAGGAATTATTTCTGTCTGTTTGATGGCAGCTGCTGGCAGACAGCGGCCCTCTCCTCTCACTAACACAAGAGGGCAGCAGGACAGACACTCACCTCCATAACACACTGGCGTCTCACAAACACAGAAATCTCCCCACTTTTGTTGAAAATGCTCTTCCTCGTCCTTCAATACACATCCTCTTTTCCTTCTCCTCTAATAGCGTTTCAAAGCGCCGCTCACAGGCCAGGGGTAAATAAGAACAGAGCCCATGGTTCCTGGCTCCTAGGCCATGTAGAGGAAGGTGTTGATGTCCGTCTCGTCCCTCTTTATGTACTTGTGTTCGATGAGCCACTCTATCTGCTCCTTGATCATCTTCTTCTGAGGCAGGAACATGTTCTTCAGGATCTCCACCAGCTCCGTCTGCAGCTGGGCGTTACTGATTCTCTTCCTCATCTTCATGATTTGGATGATGGCCTCCTGGATGAGAAACAAAATAAACAAAGCCTTTACAATGTTTCCGGACTGTAAGTGAACACAAAATCATGTCCAGCTTGGTATTTGAAATAAACTTCCTGTTAACCTTTTTGAGGATAGCTTGAATGTTTCCATGTGTATTATAACATGTATTTTCGTACCTGAGTCCTGAGTATTCTGAGCTGAACGATTCCCTCGTTCTCCTCTTCTCTCATTCGCTCAGTGGTCAGCTGCAGCCGGCCAATCAGATTGATCTTTCCACGCTTCTGGACTTTGGAGTTTTTGCTGAGAAAATAAGACAGACACAGTCACAGATATCAAACATTGCATCGTCTGCTGACGTGCTGGTTAAAGAGTTTAGGTGTAGAGCACACCCGAGATTGCTGTTTTTCTATGGGAATAAGAACTTACATATTTCGTGATAATTATCATTTCAGAATTATTTACATAATTCAAAGAGCACCAGACTTTGGAAACAATGAAACATTTCGTCTGTCTCTGGACTGAATGGAAACATGGATCAATGGGGACGTGCAGGTTCTCAGGTTTTACCAATGAAAGACTTTACTCAGGGTTCAAGAAACGTGTTGTTTTTGAAAACTGCAAAGATAACTTCATCAGTCGTCAAATGTTGAATTAAACGCAAACTATTTCTCCTCTTTGACAGAAATGTGAATGTCTGTAAGTTGTGGACAAAAGAAAACATTAGAGGAGGTCATACGACTGATCTGCATTCGTTTTACATTTATTTATACCAACAAACTAATCAATCAATAAAGAAAATAATTGACTGTTAGTTGCATCCCATTTGAAAAGAAAAAATATTGTCCTTATTTCTAAAGATACCATATCATACATGATCGAGAACTCCTGGTTGACGTAGAAGATGGTGCTGTCTGTGAAGTCTTTGGGGGTGCTGACAGAGGGGTCATAGGTCAGCACCTGTCTCTTCAGCTTAGGAAACGCCACCAGAGACTGCACACAGGAGAGAGGAGCTCAGCTTTACATATTAAACACCATCAGTGCCAACTTATTAACAGTGTGATTGCATTGAAAAAAGTTTGATCAGATACACAATGACTAATATTACTTAGTAAATAGACTGTATACTGCGCTTTCTAGTCTCTGCGACCCCTGAAAATGCTTTTACATATGGTAAGCATTCACACACTTATATATGGCTGTCAGAAAACACAGAACACGATTCAATTAACAGTAAGCCTTGTAAATGGTAAGTAGACTGCAAGGCTGTCCTGTTAAACTTGAGTTTGATCTCAGTTGCAGCAGATGGCGTGGTGGCTCTGTGGTGCAGGAGGTATTTTTTTTACTGACGAGTGGCAAAGACTACATTAAGCATGCTAAATAGTAGTAAATATCTTATAATGTCTTCTTCTAATATAATTGGTTTGAAATGGAGCATTTCAATGATCCCTAGTCTCACCCAGAGTGTGCGCCGTAGTTCTGCATCGGGCAGCTCTGTGGCCAGTTTCAGGTTGTCGAAGCTGATCCTCTCTCGGGGCCTCTGGTTCCAGGCGAACAGCACGGCCAGCTGGAAGGTGGTCACCTCCAGGTCGTACTGCCCCACCTCGTTCTTAAAGGTGATCTGAGCACAAGGGAGCAGAAACAAAAGAAAAGGTGAGAAGAGAAGTATGTGGCGACACAGTAGATTCACTCCACTTTACATCCACTACCGTTATGCTACTGCTACCAGCTAGTTCATTAAGATAAGCAGTCTGTGCAGAGGTGGAAGAAGAATTCAGCTTCTCTTGAGTAATAGTACCAAAACATGTCAAAATACTTCATTACAAGTACAAGTCCTGCATCCTTACTTAAGTAAAAGTAAAACAGCATCATTATTAGCTAAATCTACTTAAAGTATAACATGTAATAATTGTGCAGAGAAATGGCCTTTATCAGGGTTCGAGTTATAAACTGAGCTCTATGGGGGTCTTTAAAACTAACGCGTGCGCACATGCACACACTCAAACATTATACACCCAGTCAGGCCACTACCATTTTTTTTTGTGCCATTATGCTGGATTTATTTGTCAATATTTACAGCTTTGCTGCCCATAGAGATAGCTCTATAGTTTAAATCTACTACCCAATAATAAACATATGGACATGGGTTACTATTTAAAAAATGTGAAAATCTATTTAGGAACCTGTCCATGTGAACATATTTTAAGTGGGGGTGGACCTCAAATCCTCTAGGTGGGTCCGGGGGCATGCTCCCCCGGTAAGATATTTTTATTTTATTTTGGAGTTAAATGCATCAATCTGATGCACTTTGAGGGGGAAATAAAGAGACTAGATCTATGGAAACACCCATATGAAACAGAACTGTATACATTTAAATAATCATAAAATCATAAGAACATGGCCATAACCAAGAACATACCATATACAATATAAAAAAAACATTGAAACTTGTTTATTTATTCATTTTCGGTTCATTTAAAGTTGTGAGTGTGTCTGGGCTCCTGAATCAGCCACCTGTCTTCCTCCTCTCCCCCCTGCTCCTCTTTGAGGCACCAGCAAAGACTTTAAAAGTTTATCTTGCCTTTTTTCACCTAGTTAAATTTTTTTAATTTATTATTCATGCATATTTTTACTTATCATCCCCTCAATCGGGAATATGTGTTTACGATAAGAATGGTGACAAAACCGTTGTTAAGCCCCAGCTGAGAATAGCTAGTTAAGTATCTAAACACTCAAGGAGTCCCTTTACTCACTGAGCTGCTATTGATCAGTTCTCTCAGTCTGACAGGAGAGACTCCTCCAGCTTGTGACAGCTCATGTTCTATGCCACGATTAGCGCAGCTAGCTGCACAAATGTTAACACCATCACACTTATACCGGTGCACAAGAGCAGCTTTCTCTCTCGCGCCACACATACACACCTCCCTGAGCGTTGACTGCACACACAGAGACCAATCGAGTGCACCTTAGTGTATGATCTATGAAAGGGCAGGCCACATCCATGTAGACAGCCAGCTCACCCTCTTATGAGGGCAGAGTCCAGACCAAATTGCGAAGCGTTGCGTTCAGGCCTACAATACATGAAAAAAAAATTCCTCAGGCCAGCAGGCCACTGAACAGGCCATGGGGCATCGGGAACTCCAGGTGCCAAGTACACGACGCCACACACACATCCCACGCCACCCACATGCTGATAGGATTTCATATAGAATATTAAAAGGCATGTTGAGAGAAGAGCCCCCACTGGCGGACTCCATACAACATCCCAATGCGCGAGACTGCTTCCTCCATTTGATCCGCCATCGCTCTGGTTGGCATTACCCGATATAGCTCAGGATCCTAATTCTATACTGTTGGGCAACCCTTTCTTTTGTCTCAATTTCAAATAAACTGTTTATGATGGGTTACTCGGTTCCAAAACCTTAGAGGCATTCACAAAAATCAATCAGAACAGTGCGATTTCTGTCTTCTATATGTTTCTACCATTTCCTTCATAGCATAGATGCATTGCTCGTACCCATGCTTTAGCCTTGAGCCAATACTGGTTATCTGGTCATAATAAGGAGTATATGCTATCAACAAAATTCTTTCCAGGACTTTGAGTCAACGACACCTTGGCTAGGCAATTGGTCTTTATTATCCAAGCTTCCCTACCCTGCCTCTGCTTTGTTCCTTAATGGACAGTTGCTGGGTATATCTGATCCAGGGCGACTCGGTAGTTCGTGCTAACGCTCATACCATGAGTCATGCGCCGGTAAGAAACAATGTCAAGATGAGATGACTGTCAACTTGGGTTCCTGTGCCAGTCGGGCTCCTCTAGGCTGCCTCTGTTATATGCGTCAGAGCGCGCTCTGATGTCTGATGCGTTGTTATCAGGCTAGGCTGTGCAACTGGTCTGCCGTTGGCTCAGGACTTCTACCTCTTAGCTTGATTCCCCTGGCCTGTCACGACTTTTCACCAACTCATTACCATAGTTTGTCTAGGGGTAGACCTGTTGTGTTTTATCCAATTAGTATAGTAAGATAATGTTCCTCCACACTCAGCCAATGTTATCCCTCCCAAGATACTCCCTCTATGGTTACACCTGCTATAAAGATCGTACTGGTCCTGTTGGCGAGAACCTCTCATGCCTCCTTTCCAGATGGCCCACGTCTCACTCATCATTTCCATGCAAGGCCTTTTCAGCCTCCCGACGACCCTGTGTCTCCCGTCAGATGTTCCGGTATGTTTGATTGACATTTAGCAAGAACTGCATATGTTGCTTATATCTGCGCCAGTTCTGACTTTTGAGATCGGGAGGGCCCCCGTCTCTGGGTCCCTGCCCGGACCCAGGCGCCCAAAGCATTCTTGGCGTTCGGCACTTGTTGATCAGCCACATGTTTATTCCCCCCTTGCTTGCATTGTGTCTCTTCCTAGGTAGTATAGTTACGGTCTACTGCCTCCTCCCATACAGCTCCCACAATACAATCATACATGTTACAGAGGTCTTCACGGTTGGAGCTTTTCGATTACAACCCACATCAACACATCAGAGTTGCCACTTTGGGTAGAATGTACATCACTCATAGGACATCGTTCTCCCTAGTACAATAGTATCCTCATTTGTGAGCTTGGACACAATCCACTTTAGTGGTTACAGCATTTTTAACCGCTGAGTAACATCTCAGGGCAGACTACTCATCAATCTAGTGACACTACAATTATACGGAAATGTGATCTGACATTGATGCCTCAGGTTCCACCTCGACTCTGACGTACCGTGTCATGGGCTTAGCAATGCTTATGCAAGTCCAAGCCGGAGAGGTTGGGCCTGTTATGTCCAGGCCCTCCCTGCAGGCGCGCCGTGACTTCACTATCACTTGATTGTAGCTATTTGTACGGCCAAAATAGTCATCCTCTGTTGTTGCCCCCGCTTGCATAATATTCACAGATTGCATATGCTCCATCACTGTATAACTGTGAGTAGTGATGCTTATGCCAAACAAGGACTCTTTGGTATGAAAGGCTGAAG
>NW_011335577.1:0-6501 GCF_000735185.1 Notothenia coriiceps | reverse complement strand
GATAGTTTAAGAGTATAGTTTTTATAGTTGGATTATACAAAGTAAACACATGTGAGTTACCTTAACCTCAAACAATAATAACAAGAGCAAAACCATCAGCTCTGATCTCAAGCAGTTACAAAAGCATACCGCACACTCACTTTAGCCTGCCAGGCCTCTTCCAACACTTCGGCTATTGTTCTTTAAGAATATTCCTGCAGAACTGTTATTTCAAATAAAAATTTCACATTGACATATTTCCAGCTTCCTTTACACATACTGTTATTATTAATACAAATAATCAACCACACACATCTAATTTAAAACAAGTAAGATTCCCTTGGATCATATTGACATGCTGAAAATCTCAAGAAGCAATGTCCCCCTCCCCCAGCTCTCTCTGTCCCTGTTATAAAAGCTGCCTTCCATTTTTTCCTATGAAGAGATAATAAAACATGTTTAAGCTAATTTTCTCCACAATGTTTAGTAGCCTCGAGTACCACATATGGAAAAAACTAAACACAGAGGAATCAAATAAAAACACCAATACAGGAATAGTCGATAAATGATTATACAGGACATATGATCACGCAGTAAGGAATACACGCACATTATTCTCTATGAAGTGGACCCTGTTATAGGGTCCGAATGTCCTGTCCCCTGAAAGTCATGAGTTTTGGTTGATTATTAACAGAAGTTAATTGTTCTTGTGGGCTTAAATGGCTTCCTGAACTTCCCTTCACCCCACCCCAAGAGTCAGCGCTTAGACTAGGAGAATGAATACATTTTATTGATAAGCTCAAAAGGACGTTTATCTGTTACTGCTGGGTGACCCAAGTCTCAAGGCCTGCAGGAATGTGTAGGAGATAAACATTAATTCTACAAGACTTTTAGACTGTCTTGTATCTTGAGGCACATCTTCCCTTTTGGGCTAATCAATACGGGTTTTAGCAATTAGAAGAGGAAGCTAGAGACTCAGGGCCCCTTCCTTGCTGGGAACTGCAAAGCAGATGTCAAAGGTCATAAAACCACCCTTCTGACTACACAGGAAAAGTGGAAGAAAAGACTATTGCTTTAATTTATTATTACTAAGTAGTGGGACATTGTTTCAGGAATATATGAAAACCCTCTCTATTATTTAAAGAGTAAAAATGCACTTTCAAATTTAACACCCATGAATATATAAGGTGACATTAAAATGAATATACCAGATTGAACTTTCCTGCCATAACACGTTACTTTAATACTTCAAATAATTCAAATAATCCTTCAGTGTGAAGTTGTTCCATCCTCAAAAACAAAAAAATAATGCTTCTGCAGTCTAGCTGCAGCTTCTAGCAACAGTCTTCTGTTAAAAAAAAGGACACTGAATGTCCTGAATGTGGCATCACACACAGGACTTGAGTCTGAACACAGCAGACAACAGGAGTATTTACAGGAGTATTTACAATAGCATACACTTACATTCTCTGTCTTACTGTTACATAAATCCCATGAATGTATGAGATTAGGTTAGCTTCATTATATCTCAGTGATTAAGTGAATAATAACGTTTCTATCAGGTTACTATCAGCCTGTCACTCATTATTTTCAGGGAGAAGGCGGGGTTTGGAGGAACGGAGAGGAGACGGTGATCGCGGAAGCTTTTTTCCTCCTGCCTTCACAAACTTTACACACGTATATATCGTCTGAAAATTGCTTGAGGACATTCATACTCTGCTATCCAAGACTTAATTAAATCCACCAAAAACCTGACATGATTGTAACGCGATTATTTTTGAAAAACATAAATCTCTGTGTCTCTGAGCCGCAGCGACACGAAGTGATTCAGAGCGGGTCCTTCTGCTGTTGGTTCTGGACTGGTGTTCTTGTGTTGGTGGATAAAGCAGACTGCTCCGTGTTTGGTATTACTGTGCCGCTGTCACGTCTGTTCCCTGATCTCTGCGTCACCGACCGATTTGATATTAAAGTGACAGAAAAAAAAACGTTATTGTAAAGCTGCGGCCGGAAAATCTGGAAGCAACATTACTAAGCTATAATCGATTATGTTCCTGCATCGATGCAGAATCGTCCGCATCGTTCGGAGCCCCTAAAGCAGTGTTTCTCAGAGTGGGGTGCGCGCCCCGGCACTACATTAAATGTATCTTTACAGTCTTGAAGCCTGGGTTATTTCTCTCTTTCATGATAAAGGATCATGAGAGGATTCCCATGGGTGCTGGATTCAAAGGTTTGGATTTTAGATAAAGTGCTTGAAACTGCACCTAGGGTGTATAAGATACTAAGTCCACTTACAAACAAGTGACAGATTTTGAAACATGAAGCTTAAATGTGCCACCCTTCTTTTGCATTAGGCAATGAAACATCATTTGTATTGGTCATATCACAATAACATCGAAATTGCAATAATCAGCCCTGTATGTATACATCTGTCATTTACCAGAGCTGTAAGCTGGAACATCTTAAAATGCAACTAGACATGCTTTAAATGTGATTGTATTTGTCTTTGGAAAAGAATAAAGAAAAAATACTTAAGAATATGGTAACCTTGTCTGTTAACCGGCAGAATGTCGGCTTTTTAAAGGTCTGTTTCAGAAGCTTGCACGGTCTCGTTCATCTGAAAAGCTCCAGTGTGATACGAAGGTCTTCTGAGCAGACTCTGGGCTAAAGAGATCCTTTTCATTGCACGCATACGCATACAACTGCCACAACATTTACAGAGCAAAGTGCAGGCTTGAATAAAACGTCTGACTGTTTGATACCACCTCTTCAAACATTTGGAACTAAGTCACCCCAGCTGTATTTCATGTGTAGGGAGATTGTTAGAATGTACAATGAGAAGAACGTGATGGAAACACAAACTACAGGCCCAGTTTTCAATAAAAGTCATTCTATAGGATGAATACCGGGACAAGAGTATTGCTTTCCTCTTAGACTCATTTTCCAGGATTTTCTGCCATGACACCAAGGACAGAAACTGACACTGCCAGATCCATAGGTTTCATATAACTAGTTTAGTTAAATGTCATCCATAAAATGGTATCTGGATGATTCATCAAAGTTTTTCAGTTGTATTGCATTGGGGTAGTGTGTTCTGACGGTCAGGGTAAGGTGGAGCAGGTTTATAGTGTCCTTCCTCTAGCCTGTGGTCCAGTGTCTCTTGTACATTATTCATCCATTTGGGTGGTGAGCCCATAACTGGGCCCCCTTTCACAGGGCTGTCTGGACCCACTCCATATAACTCAGAGAGATACAGTACTTCCTGTTCTCATACAGCTCCAACACTGCTATCACACTGCAGCCCTATCCGTTCCTGCAGTGCTGAATGTCACATTCCTGCGTAACTTCAAGAAACTGGGCAGAGTGTCTTACCTCCTACCCCCCTGCCTGAAGTGAAGGAGAGCAGTACATGAGTCATGGATCACGTGTTCCTACTACTACTACTACTACTGCTACGGTCCAGCGGTCTCCAGTTAATTTCTTTGCCTTTGCATTGCCCTGCACAATGGTGTGAGTTGGTAATGTGATTATTTCGTTCATTAATTTGACTCATTTATGTTAACAGCCTTAGTTAAAGCATCATTTACTCGTAATCCCCAGAGTTCTGCTGCTCGACTGATAGTGGGCAAAGCCCCAGTGTCTTCTCTATAACATAAATCTTTAGGGTCTTTACCGTCTCATTGGACAGCTTTGGGGGCTCTATCTCCTGCATGTACGTTATTCTGTTCATCAAACCAGAGTAAAAATGTAGGAACAAATCTGTTCCAATGAAGAGGCTAATGGTCATATCTAGCTTCATTTTAGAATGTATTCTCCACCTTTGACTCCATAAAATGCCTATTTCATCCAAGCTTGATTCCTTCATTTATTAGTATCAGGTTCATTAGTAGACTTCCTTCTTAAAGATATATCTAGCTCATGTGTTATGGCACTTTTAAGGTAGAGGGCACGTTTCTTATTTTTATTCCAATGTATTTCACATGAGAAAGCGGAATACACATATAAGCAGCAAACCCTGGAGTCCGGATGCCAGAGACAGACTAAGATTTGACTTTGTGACATCATGCTTGTGTGTCCGTGCAGTGGTGTCCTGCCGGCCCTCAGTGAAGGTGCTGTCTCCAGAGGACGGGAAGCAGAGCATCGTGCAGGCGGCGCAGCAGCTGTGTCGCTCTGTGGAGAACAGAGAGAGGAGCTCCAGAGACATCAGCGTCTCCATGCTGGACCTGCTGCTCCGAGGTACTGCATCACTGTCCCTGGGACACTTCCTGCACCTAGAGTCTTCTCTTCCTGTATTTGCAGTCTTTATGTGTCCCTCTCCGTGAATGTGTCCTGTGTATGGACGTCTCTCAGCTTCCTGTGTTCCGAGTTATTTATGGTATGAAAACAGTACAATATTATGCAGATCTTGATATGACAACCTACACTCAAAACAAATGAAAAATATCATTATGACATATTTTACTCATATAGTGCAGCCCTATATGGACTTGAGTCTTTACTCAGAAATCCTTGAGTGGGAAACCCTCCATGACGGGAACAGTATCGCTGCATTATAAAGGGGTTTATGTACAGAAAAATAAAAGTGATGAAGACTGACCTGTTGAACAGATGAAGGAATTGTATGCTGCCAGACCAGCCGTAACGTTTGGCAAGACACTCATCTAGTCCTCATTGATGGAATATGCATTGTCCAGTGTTGGAAAAATATGTATTTGACATGATCGGGATGAATTCTTATGTTCAGGCAAGATTCCTCATCAGCATAAAGTCGGGTTGAATCATTATTTAAGATGAATTGTTTTCAATAAGGATACGATTCCCAGCGCCTTTCCTCTGCAGAATTAGAGAAGGATGCAGTGAGAACCACCAAAGATCAATAGAACATATTGGGAGAGGAAACCACTGAAATTGACAGAAAAATAAGCCTTTTAAGATTGCTCCATGTTAAAATTAATAATATATAATATAATACAAACATAAAATAAAAAAAGAGTTGATTTAATATTGACAGGAAATAATCTGCTCGGAATGAATTCAAATCAGTCGTCTCATATAAACTATTTTCAGCTATTGCACTCATTATTAGGTTTAATTTGACAGTTTCTCAGTCTTTCTTTACGGTTATTTTTATGCCCAAAATATAATATGTCACATTAGTCAAGGGTCCTCAGTTTACTCAATGATAGATAAAGGGTCCAATGTCCATTAAGGAAGAGGTTCCTCGCCAGCTGCAACACTTCTGATCACTCCCCGCAGGCTGGGGTTATAACATTTCTATTATTAATATATTATTATAGCATGTTTATTATTATGTGGCTGTGCTCTACAATACACTTATTCACAAATATATGCTTGTGATGCTAGTGTAGGGAACATATCTAAATCCTGAGTTCTATGTCTGCACACATATTAGTAAAAGCCCCTCTTCATCATTTCCTGAGGAGACGTACTTAAATGAAGCAGGCTTCACGTACATGGTTCCCGGGGTAACTGTGCTTTGCCGATGACATGCTGTGCTTGTTTCAGAATCCAAGAGCGTCCCAGACCCTGAGCTGGTGGTGAAGTTTGGCCCGGTGAACAGCACGCTGGGCTTCCTGCCCTGGCACATCAGACTCACAGAGTTCATGTGAGCTGCGTCCCCTAAATACAGCCATGACAGTTATAGATGGAAGCTTCAGGGGGTCTTTTTGTAAAATGGGTATATTGAACATGAAAAGAAGATGGCAGTGTGTTTCTCTGAATGTTGGTTGATTTGTCCTGCTCTGTCCTCAGCTCCCTGCCCTCCCACAGAGACGTCTCCTACGAGGACCTGTTGGGGGTGCTGCGGCGGTTTGGCAGCTGTCAGCAGCGGCTCGGACAGTGAAGTGCAGGCAGGAGGAAGTGCGGGGTTCACAGTCGGAGGAGAGTTTGGACAGGTGTGACCCCTCCATGCTTCGCTGTGTCCCCCACTACTCCACTCCCCAAATCTGTCCACGTCCTGGTTCTTTAAAAGACAGCCAGCCAGATCACTTCCTGCCACCAGCTCTTGTCTTATCATAAACTTGCATTCCAGGACTTCTGGAACATGCTCTCCAAGCCAAGGGAAAATAGCACATTAGACTCAGTGGCAGGAGAAGTGTGCACAGACTCTGTTCTGTCCTCTCAGAGCCTCAGCCTCCAGCTGCTGTTGTCTGCCTTCCCTCAGCAGATAACAAAGAAGAAGCAATGCTTTGTGCTGGCAAATCCAGCTGCATTTCAGAGAGAAGCTCCACTCCCTAACACAGCCAAGGAGCGGAAGTGTAGCTGAGGGATAGAGTGCTTAATAATAGTGTGTAAATATGAGAAATCCATGTGGCTACGTTTGTCGCTGTGGCTCCAGCTTGCAGTCATGTGTAGTGTTGCCTCAGACACATACAGAGTCTCTGTGCTCCTGTTAGACTGACCAAGCTATGAAATAAAGAAATGCAGTGTGTGTGTGTGTGTGTGTGTGTGTGTGTGTGTGTGTGTGTGTGTGTGTGTGTGTGTGTGTGTGTGTGTGTGTGTGTG
>NW_011335576.1:20805-27997 GCF_000735185.1 Notothenia coriiceps | reverse complement strand
GATTCATATGTTGCATGTGCGACAAAGTGTAGTTGTACGTTTACAGTCCTGCAGACTGTATACAGCAGTTTGCCTTTTTTTTGCTGCAGACTGTTTAACTCTGCAGGGGGTTTCAGCTGAAATAATGACATTTGTTAATATAAGGGGAATACCCAATAGTAACTGTTGTCTTCTATACTCATTACTTTGCAATTAAATAGTGATGAGCATGCCAATTTAGGTCTTCACATAGTCTGCAATTTTGGCCAGCGTCCCTTCCTGCCTTTGGCTGCAGCAGGTGTGTTGCTTGTAACCTGGATTATATATTGTCAGGCTATATTTGTTGAATAATATAGTTTGCCTATCTTGTGAAAATACAGGCCATAGTCTGTGATTGTTCATAAGGGGCACCTATCCAATCAGTGACTGCAACTACCCAATTAAGTGAATGCACAGAGGAATTATAGCTTACACATTGCCTTTTTGTTTAATTGACAAATGTTTTTTCTGCTCACTTACAGGTAAAGCTGCTCAGAAAAGAGTGCCCTGGACAAAGACAGAGACCCAGGCAGTTGATAAACACATGAGTCGATTTATTACTTCTTGTCTTGTGCCAGGGAAGAGCGACTGCGAAAAATGTTTAAAGGCAGAACCAATAGCTCTTAAACATCGGGATTGGCAGACCTTAAAGTTTTATGTTCACAACCGTATCACAGCATACAAAAGACAAATTCAGCGAAAATAGGAAGGCTGTATGATGGACTACATTGTTTCCCGACTTTCCTTTTTGTTCGAAAAATAAATGTTGCCAAGATTTGTGTAAAGACTCACACTTTTTATTTTTATACTTGTGAGATCTAAGGATTATTATTATTATTTCAATATTTTGGGAAGTTTCCTGGATCACATTACCAGACCTGTTGTGAACTCCTCTGTGGATGCAAAAAAGGGTGCAATGGACAGTGCAAATGTGTCAAGGCAGCAATTCAGTGCACTGCCCTTTGCCACTGTGGTGGACTGTTTTTCAGAACTAACTCTGCATTTAGTTGAAAATCTGTAACATTACATATATATTATGTAACATGTATTACTTCACCAAAATAAATATGTTAATGCTTTTACTGTGCATTTTGTTCCCTCAATACCAGATACATGTAGTTAGCTACATTCTAGCGTGTTGTAAATAGTACCAGTGCATTCCTCATCCTTGAACATGTAGGATTAGCTACCAGAATCAAGATCCTAGCCTAGGTGGTCTAGATGCTAAGCTACTGGTAAAAATAATAACCATTGTTCAAATATGCGATGGCCCTATAGCCAAAAATCTTCCTTAGGGCATGCTCTAACAGTGTGCCAAAGTTCATGTTTTTATTATAAGCAAAAGAAAAAGTGAATGTTGTTTTTTTCCATCAGATGCTGAAAATAAATATGTGTTTATGTATAGCTTATAGACTGTGTGGTTTTGACCTATTTTATGTTTTCTCTGATGGCTCCTGAAGTATTGAAACTCTGAAGGAAGTAGCTAATATTCTTTGAAGCAACCTGGCGTTATATGAGGGTGCCTGACACAATCAATTTTTTTATAGTATACACAAAGATATCATTTTGTAAAGCCGGAAAACATGATTTAAAATCCAGATGACTTTGCAGAAAATACTAATAAATTCAAAATCCAAACATATATTCATCCATTTAGGCAGGGCTGCCAACCTTTGAGTTCAGCTTGGAGTGAGAATTTGTGTCCAGAGTTACAACTGTATTGAACGTGTACCAACTATTTACATACAAAATTGACAAACATAACTTGACAGGGATTAACTCGCTCAGAAGGAGAAAGAGAACACTGTAGACACTTGTTCTCTTTCAAAGAGGCAAGGGATACAGACAAAGGAAAGGAATGATGAGAGAAAGGTAAAAAGGCACTCGCAGCTTCCTTGAGCTAGGAGGGGAGAGTTGTGCTTTTCTGTCTCAGCTTTGAGGGGTAAAAAGGAGGATCCTGAATGTACAGGTCTCAGTGTAACGGCAAAAGTCACTCAAATTCTCACATATTGATGACATACAGTTTGATTTACTTTAAAAGTCGCATTAGGTGTCTGGTCCCCCTTTCAAATCAGTGTTTAAAGAGAGAAAACAGGACAGCCTAGTTACAAAAAGGGGTTGTTTTTATCTGTTTGCTTTATTTATTATTTGTTTAAGTTTTCTTCTTGAAGTAAAGATACAATGTAAAACACTTAATAACAAAGATACTAAATCAATTAGTTTTTATGTTTTTTAGACCCTGCTGGTTTTATCATGTATGTGTGCTTTGAACCTGTCTCAAGACTTAATGGTGACATTGATTAAAGTTTAAACTGACTGTATCCATGGCAATATTAGACTTGTATTTACATCTCCTGGGGCATTGTGGGAACAGAACTTCCTTAAACTTTGCGTGATTATATTTATCGTCATTGTCATCTAACATACATCCTTTATTCAGCACAATGTGTCTTTTTCATTTACTCTTCATATTTACAATTACAGCACAACAATAATGTAAATTACACAAAATATGAATCACTAATTATAAAAACTTCTTCCAAACCATTTTCATTGTCTGCAGATATCAGATATAAAATGATGTGAAAATGACCATGTAAATGCTTTGAATATGTAACTCTTTTAGATACCAGATATATATAAATATACTGTGTGTTTATACATAGGCACTGCAAAAGTGTGTTCCCCATGATATGTCCCTTTTAAGACATTTTTCTTTCAAAATGTGATGGACAAACAACATTTTGTAGCATTTAACTGTAGGACACGGCTGGTATTTTTTTTTAAATGACCTTAACCCAGAGAATTTGGTTGTAGAGGCTTACAGTTCAATTTCAAAACATTAAAGTTCACCTATTGCATGCTATTTTTAGACAATAGCAGGATAGGTATCAGATATATACAAGTATATAAAAAACATGTCTATTAAGTGTTTCACTCAAAATACCAAACAGATCACCCATTCTAGCCTCATACCTCTCTATTTCAACCCTGTTACTACAGTGCTGATTCTTGGTATAAAGCTTTAAAAACAAAAAGAGGGGGCGGAGCTTATGCCTGCTCATGCGGGAGATTCTACCAGCAGATACTCAGCCGTGTTGAAACGCCATATCATGTTCAAAACCACATCAAGGATTATTTCTGAAACAGTATGGAGCTCAAATGCTTTTTCTCTTGCCGGTTATACCACAAGGTGAGTTCCTTTTTTTATTTCCTGCTTCTTTACACATGTACTCTCTCCAGTACAGGTTAGCTCTGAGTGTTAGCGATGCTTTCTAATGTAAACAAAGACCATATTACGTCCAAAACAGTCGGGCATCGTTTCTGATTGGCCCGTGGGCGTAAACATTTACATTTGCTCCCGTTTAGCATTATGTGCGTCATAGCCATAGACTATAAAGGTCTTACCCAAGGCTGAATCATGTATAAAGGGTTACGTCCTTATCTGGCTAATAAGCTTTATAACAAGCTAAGCTAACAAGCACACAAACACCTGCTAACATGTATAATATTATCATTTTACTCAATGAAAAAAGCTGAGAGTAGACTTCTTGGAAGTTCTGTTGGTACATTCAACCGCACAGCACGACATTTTAATTGTCTGGTATTTGTAACAACATTCCCTAAAAGGCACAATCACCACGAACGCGGCTAAAGGGTACAGTAACTGTAACTACAACAGTAACTACAACTAGCTAACGTTGTAGCCTAGCAGAGTGGACAAGTTGCTGTTAGCTGACAGTGAGGCAAGCAAAAACTTTAAGACCTAATATAAATAAAAGGGTCGCGTTATAAAATAATTCTACCCGGTCTCACGGCATTTTGTGTTAGAGTCACGACATTTAATCTATTGATTCGTGTTCACCAAAACGATTTTCCCTCTTTTTTCGTGTCACACAGAACAATTTTAAAAGCAATGTATTTCTATTGGTAGTATGTTTCGTGCCTGCAGCACGTCTTTTTGTCCGCTCGGGTCTTGGAACACCGGAAGCTGTGGGGTTCATAAAAACATGTTCTTACTCAATATCAAGCCACGGTTATTGTTTTTATTTTAAATCGTATAACGTCGGACTTTTTTTGTCGTTTGTGAGGAAAAGAAATGGGGCTCAGAGCCTCAAAATACTGAAATCTGTATTTTTAAAATCTTTTTTTCCTTCTAATTTGTTATTCTTTTATCCTTGTTTTTATTTGTTTAATTCCATAATCTCTGGCTTTATTGGCGTCCGTCAGGAACTGAATTTCAAAATAAAAATAATCGGAAACAGAGGTAGTTATTTCGAGCGATTACCCAAGATCCTCAGCTATGGTTTAAGCTCGCTGATTGGATGGTTTAGCCGCAATGCATGCTGGGATTTGGTGTTTATGTGATGTGAAATCTGAAAACGTTTTTAAAAAATAAAATAATTTTTATTCTATTTTTTTTAATTCCGAGTGTTCTTGCTTTTCTCTTTGAAAGTCACCACATAACGATATTGTAATACACGGTTCGGCTGCATTACATATTACAGATCTACCGTAGTTCTTTATTTATAGAACCCTGATGAGAAGACCCTTGGAAAAACTGAGTGACCACCTAAATAAAAATGATTGAACTACATAAAATAGTTAGGATTTTACTCAAAATTAGCTGTATACAGTAGCATATAATATTCATAGTATATATTTGTATCAGTCAGGTGGCTTGAATTTATTTTCCAAATAAAATCTGAGTCATCTAGGTCGTAGGTCATGGGATAGTGACGTAATTGACGCGACACACACACTGCAGAGTGACAGTGACTTTCTAGAATGGCGCAAACAAAGGATTTTTGATTTTTTTTTTTCAACAAACAACCCAATAAAAAGAGTGGACCACCAGCTACTCCTCAGCCCACCACCTCTACAACTCCTCCTTCTACTTGTGAGCCACCGGAGTCAGGAACAGGGAGAACTTTTCCCATTACCACCAGCGATCGAGAAAATGTGGAAGGAGAAGAAGCAAGCGTCGCTAATTTGGAATCAATGGAGAAGCCACACCAGCCAACTGACTTCAATTTTCCAGGTAGAAATTTTGGCAAAGAAACCTTCTGTCCGTCATTTAATGGAAGTTGGTTTGACAGATGGAAGTGGCTCCATTATGTTGAGGAAAGTGACCATATCATGTGTTTCGCATGTGAAACACTTGTTTTCACATGTGTGTCACGGCTATCATACTGAATAAATATTTATTGTGAATGTATGCAAAAATGTATGGCATATAGCTGTCTATTCTGACAATGTACTTAACCCCAAATAAAAGAACCCAATAAAAAAAAGTTGTTAAATAATAGTGAAGTCACGTTCTAATAACAATAACTCATCTCTCTCGAGTTTTCTTTTTGTGCTTTGCCAAAAGCCACTGTGTCAAGTGTCCTACTTGGGTTGCCGTACAGAGTTGTCCAATATGGCGGACCATCTCGCACATGCCCACTGCAGATAGGGCAGGGCGGCAGATAGGGTAGTGACAGCCATAGGCATACGTATATAAACACTAGATGACTCACCTGCGCTGCTGGCCAATGGAGACCAACGTTGCCACATGGCGGCCATCTTGCCACAGGAGTCTGAGATGTGCTTTTGAGTTCATGCCTCTAAGTTCACCCCTTGACATTATTGACCCCAAACACAACACATGTTAGAAGAAATGGAGGAATGTAACCCTCTTTATTTGTCACCAGACACTTTTTTTACGCTGCTATGGAGAATCTTGCAATAAATGCACATTCTATGGACAATCAGATATTGATATTGAAGTGACTGTTATTTTATATATATTGATTGTTGTGTTTTGTATCTAAATGTGTGCATATTTGTAAATGTGTCTGTTGATTGTGTATATAGGATATACATATTTTAAAAATATTTTATACATATCTGTATACATATCTGTNAACATCCCTCCTATAAGAGGGGAAAAGGGCCGCTCTCCGCGTGCCGAGAGGCAGGAGAGAGGCGCACAGCTGGCTCCCTGACGTCACTCACTCCGACAGGACACCCAGTACTGTGGCTGTGAGGGAGTGTGGTCGTCTTTCAACCAGAAGGTTGTGGGTTCGATCCCAGCCCATGCAGTCAACATGTCGATGTATCCTTGGGCAAGATACTTAACCATGAGTTGCTCCCGATGGCATGGCCAACGGTGTGTGAATGTGTGTGAATGTTAGGTCCTAGAGTAAGGTAAACTGCTCTGTATGAATGGGTGTGAATGGGTGAATGACATGTAGTATGTAAAGCGCTTTGAGGGGTCTTAAAGACTGGATAAAGCGCTATATAATTACAGGCCATTTACCATTTACCAGTACAGGGTGTGTCAGAGAGGAATGGGAGACATCCCTCAAATAAAAATGAATAAACGAACAGGGGGAAGACCAAGATGCAGCAGTGCAAATATCTTCCACTCCACATTCCTCCGTGCAAAGCCGTGGAGGAGGAAATTCCTCTGGTGGAGTGCGCATTGATGTTCCCCGGGGGCTCCACCCCAGAGGAGACATGCCTGTGACACAGCCTCACACAACCTGTGTGACAGCCGTTGTGCAGACAGAGGTTGCCCGATCGAGCGCTCTCTATAGAGAACCGCAGTGACGCGT
Source organism: Notothenia coriiceps (assembly GCF_000735185.1). Classification (NCBI taxonomy): domain Eukaryota; kingdom Metazoa; phylum Chordata; class Actinopteri; order Perciformes; family Nototheniidae; genus Notothenia; species Notothenia coriiceps. The sequence goes on along the minus strand of NW_011335576.1, from coordinate 21,377 downwards.
CGTAAAACCCGGAAGTAAGTTAGCATTTTTGGCACTTCCGGTTCCTTCCTCAAAAAGCAATGCATTTTTTCCATAGGGTTTTGGAAAATAGCTCGAAATAAGGTCTGTGGTTGACACAAATTTAAGAGGTAATTGACGTTTTGTTCTACGACATTAAATACATCAGCAGTGACCCCCCTGGGGATTTTTGAAGAGTTTACGTGTCTGAAAAACGATGGTTGTTACCGAATGGCTGAATAGGACTACAGAAATTGTCGAGGCCGTTGTACGTCATTACGCCGAACACGTAAACACTCCCGCTAAGTTTGTTTTCCCCTGTGTTCTGCTTGAAAGAAAGTACCTGCCTATCTTTAGTATCTGTATATCTATATCTGACCATTAGAATCTGTATTTTTGAAATTGTCGTTTTTAACACCGTAGTTTTACAAATTATAGAATAATTAATTACCAGTGTTTTCCAATTTTACTCGGCAGTTCGTTTCGTTGGCTAACGTTAGCTAAAGCTAGCGCTACTAGTTAGCTACGCAATGGTTTGTTGCTTTGCTCCGGGTTGCAGCCACAGGTCTTCGCAT
>NW_011335576.1:0-17314 GCF_000735185.1 Notothenia coriiceps | reverse complement strand
TTTTAGTGTTAGATTCTTCCACAGTCATGTGTCATTGTGGCTCGAGTGGTTGTCCAATCGTTACAAAGAGCAAGACTGACTTATTAAGGTACTGAGTTACAGGTGGTTATCTAGATGCATGAAAGGAACTCAAACTGGCCACTGACATGTGTCAATATTGACCTATAAGTATGGTATTTTAAGGAAGACTGTCAGTATGCAAACTTGAACTGGCCAAAATGTTCCTTGATTAGGGTTGCACGGACAGGAAGGATTCAGCTCTTACCAAATGAGGACACTGTGACATTAACTGATGCTGGCAAAATGTATTGACTCCTGGATGATTTATCTTGCTCCTCAGCTGGAAGGGCCAATGGATCACAGTCACTTCGGGACTTGTTCCCTCCTGACACAGAGGAGCCTCCTGAATGAGCTGGTCTGCTGGGATAAGGACTTCTGCATGGTACAGAATTATAAGCGAGTAGCAGGGATTTAACTGACCATAACTCCTAAAGATACAGATCTAGCGCTTCGCTTTCGGACGCCTACCGATCGGTCCCTTGACTGCACGGTAGGCGGGCCCTGCTCTGGTAAAAGGGAAACCCCGCAGGACTGATACCCCCTTTTGTAAATACATTAGTTATAAGGGAACCAGCTTGAAATGGATCATGAATCCACCAGGGATTGATTAAAGCTGCCACTGGATACTCATGTGAAATAACGCTTGATAGATCTACTGGTATTCGACTATAGCGGATATTTGTTAATGATCAATATTCACGGATAGGATCATATTCCTGTGCTAAATAAGAGATATTAATCATTTTTTTACTAACATCACCATGTTTTTATTTAACAAAATAATGTGTTTATTCAGCGTTGGGCTATGTTTTTAGATCAGGAAAATTCAGCCCGGACTAAAAAAACGATTTTTAATCATCTCCAGTCAACGGATCATTTAATGTATCATATGTTCGCGATTTGAAATGCAAAATGCACTAGCTACAGGGTTACATTGTAACGAAATAAATGTGGGTATCCAAATCCATTTACTGTTGATAATGTTAAGGTTGTGCACATTACTTTTCGCTGCGTGAGCACCCCTGGTTAGAGCTAAACTGCATTTTGTTGTCTCATTTCGTTCGTTGCAATACAATAAGTATGATTAACTTGAGCAGGAACAAATGTATTTTGAGTACATATCTGACATTAACGGATTAAACACATTTGTGCATTCTTTAAACGAGTCAAAGCCGACTCCGGAGGTGGCGGCACTTAACGTGTGCACCTTGTTTAACTGAGGTGCCTGATGACATGTAATCATCAAACAAAATCTATTTTGTTTCTTTTTAACGAATAAATGTTTTAATCCACATATTTACTTTGATTATTGTTTACTGTTGTGACATTACTTTTCGCTGCGTTGATGCACCCTGGTAGAAGCAAACGCATTTCGTTGTCTCATTTCGTTTGTTAGCACATAACATAATTGAATCTAATCTTGAGCAGGGAACAAATGTATTATACTTAGTACATATCTGAATTAACGATTAAACACATTGTGCATTCTTTAACGAGTCAAGCCAACTCCGGAGGTGGCGTCACTAAGGCCACGGCCCCACGAGGCGAAAACGGTCATTTGCGTTACTGTTTTAGTGTCATATAGGACCGTTCTGCCACACTAGGACGACCGAATATGACAGTAAACAACTGCGGAAACGATAACGGGTCCCAAGGTGGATAGAACGGCATACGCAACGCGGCTCCGTGTGTAAAGGCCCAGATACACCGGCCCGAAATCAGCAGTAAATGGGAGTCGGGCCGAACATAAGTGTGGGCACGCCCTATTCGGAGTGGTGTGCGCCGCACCGTCGGGTCTTTTCTGCCGACCTGACGCCTTTTCTTGCCGATTCAACATGTTGAATCGGCGTCGGGATCACCACCAGAAGTTGGACAAAGGGATAACACTGATTGGCTGTTCAGCTAGCGAATCAGTGCATGAGAAGCGTTAACGGAATTGAGGGAGGTAAACAAATGATTTAAAATGGAAGATGGAGCACACACGGACGACTATTTCACCTCATCGGTTTATAGAGCTCCTGTTCGTTCATGTTTTCAATGGACGAGAGTGAAAATGGAAAGAAAAACGCTATTTGTTGTTTGTTTATATCACGGAGTCTGTTCTTCTTCTCTGTCTTCTGGTTGTTCCGGTTGTTGCCTCTTTTGAATGATGATTACACACTACCGCCGCCTGCTGGTAAGGAGAGTTATTGCGACTCACGCATACGCAGTTCATACGTGCTCGGCTCGGATTTGCGGTGTGTTCCAGTGCGCGAAGTCGGCAAATACGCAGGAGAGTCCGGCGACGCAACAGTCTGTGTCGGTGTCAGTGTCGGCGTCGGCGACTTCTCAGGTGACTGGCCGGTGTATCTGGGCCTTAAGCCCTATACGATAATTTTCTGATAATGATGAGGCAATAGCCCCGCCTCTCCCCACCTCTGCTGCTCACCCCCGCGTCAAAGTAAACTGCACACTGAATTCAGATTATTTATCTTTCTCTCGATATGGACATAAAAGCGAGTGAAGTCTAATCTGACAGGACGGAGACACGCAGCTCTGCTCACCTGCAGCTCCTCCCGCTGTGAGCGGTGAACGGAGCAAAACACACACTTCAAGTCAGATCATCACCCTTAGCTATTTTAATTACCTCTCAAACTACATAAACTAGTTATAAATATGTTTATTTTTACTGTCGGCCGGGTCACTCATTACTGGATCAGCTGCTGCATGAGACAGACACTGACGCTGTCCGAAGAGAGGGAGGAAAAAGAGAGGCTCCGTGTGTTTTATTATATATTATATAGATTCGTTATTCATTTGTTTTAAAGCTCAATAAATAACAAAGAAGACCTTTGACCGGCACTTTTATAATTTTGTCCGGAAGATTTACATTTTAATACACGTTGACTGGCGAAAAACTCTGCCCGGTTCCCTCGGCCCCCACCGCGGAGAATAAACAGAAGGGCAACCATGACAACCATGCTTCTTCGCTGCTTTTGTGGAGGAAGTTACAGCGCCACGTACAGGCTCCTGCATATGTACTGCAGCTTCTCCAGCGGTTGGAGCTAAACGGAGCTGTTTCGTGTGGACAGACACTATACGGTGAATATTGCGTGTGGACGGAAGCTTTTTTGCGATTGCGTTTGCGTTAATCCTATGCGTTTTGCCGTATGCGTCCTCGTGGGGCCGGGGCCTAAATGTTCTTCGAAAAATATCGACTCTTTGTTTGTAGATATCTACTAAACTACAGCATACAAATACAGAGAGTAATGTAGGCCTGTTATACTGAGTGATATATATTTTACACACTGCTCTGCTTTCTGCACGGACCTCACAGCTGTTCTCACTGTAAACATCGCGTCGGGATGAAAGCAGTTACTAAAATAATATCAAGGGGATGCATGCAGAGCTGTCATTGGCTGAGATAAGTCCGGCCGTGCGTAAAGTCTCCACCGTTCCCGGAAATGCGTCCTCGGAGGAGCCGTGGAGGACCCATCTGTCGGTCCTTCTCACTTGGCGCGCTGAAATCCATTTCCGGGTCACTACCGGAGGACCGAGGAGTCGAGGAGTCGAGGAGGGGAAATTAGAATATTGAGAAATCTCTATTGTTTCTGATAGCAACTTTCTGTGGGTCCGCCAACGTCAGTTCGGATGGAAATCTGTATCCGCTCGTTGTACACCCGTTTTTAAAAGATTTGGGCAAGGAGGAAAAGAGATAGGGTTTTATTTTCTGATGCTGCAGGAGTTCCCCGACGCACCGGGGACACATATTTATGTATAAAAGACATCACAAAGTGCATTTTGCATGATAGGTCCCCTTTAAGTTATGTAGCACATGTACTTTAACCCTAACCACAATCTTTTCCTAAACCTAACAATGTTTTTTTTTTTTTGTCTGAACCTAAACAAGTTGTTCCATTTAATTTCACACATGATTGAAACTGTAACTGTTTCACTTTCACAAAGTGGCTGCAGGTGTGGTTTGCCCTGCCACAATATATTGGTACGAAAACAACTAATAACATTTAATTGGCCGATAAATACATTTAAAATGAGACCAAATCCCTAATTTGTTAACCTAAGGATTGAAGTACCCAACAGTATTTAGCTCTTTTAGTTATAGAGGCCATTTAGCTGCACAAGTACTTTTATTCTTAATTAAATATGGTTGCATACTGTAATGATAGAGAGATATTGTAAAGCAGGTTTGAATCCTTTATAAATACAGTGACGATCACATTTTCTACACTCTGAACTGAAAAGACGTTTCAGTCATTCTCGGGCTGCCATGAGGGTGCAGAAACGCTGACCAATCAGAGCAGGCTGGCCTTTTTAGGGTAAGGGGGCCTAAGAGACTCACACTTTTATGGAGATTTTTGAAGAAAGAGACAGTGGAGACAAATCTTGTGTTTCCTGAACAATAAAGGATTTAAAACCACTTAAAACCAAACATAAAAACCAAAAAGTATTCACCTGAAAATCTGTGTCTCCTTTTAAAGCATTATGTTAATAATAATTCAGCAGTTTTTGTATTATTAACATTTTAAAAATAGGACTTTCACTTTGAATGTACTTTAAATAATTAAATACTTAGTTGCATTGCCCGATTATGAGAAAGCAATTTGTCCATGATAAAATCTGTATGTGGGTTTTTGATTGCCATGTGATGAACATGTTACTTCACTAAGATGGTATCACAACAGTACTGCTTACAGCCTTGTTCCCGGAGGTCCCGATGGTGGGGTCTTTGACGTAGTGGGCCGCCTGCTGGGCACGGTTCTGCTCCTCGTTGGCCGTCCCTTTGCCGAGCGGCTCCGACTCCTTCTTCGAGCCCACACAGCCCATGGTGCTCCTGCAGGGGGAGAGACAGCAGAACATGAAGGATGTGGAGCAAATTACATGTAATAGTCACAGTTCTCCCATCCCTAGAGACAGGTCACACCAATTAGAGATAAACATATAGAGTGGCCCCATACTGAGCTAGGACGACCCGGAAGTTACCAATGCAAGGATTCCCTGAACAAAAAGCATTGGGATTTTTCTGTTCGAAAATAAGCTCCTTGGCACGTTTTATGATATTTGCATGTTTTGTTCAGCAGGATAATTAAAGTTAAAAGTTAAAGCCTTTTATTGTCATTGTACAAAAAATACAATGAGATTTCAGAGTGCAACCCTGTCCCAGTGTGCAATAACATACATAACATTAAATACACGGCAGTAGGACAATAACATAAACAATCATACAGAGTGAATAGATAGTTAAAAATGTTGATATCAAAATTATTTTGCACTTTTAAAGTGTATTTAAAATGTGTATGAGATGTATATGTGTGAAGATGGTTCCGGTTATTGCATTAAGTTTGGTGGTTCAGCAGCCTGACGGCCCAGGGGTAAACTGTGTTTTAGTCTGTTAGTCCGTGACTTGAAGCTCCTTTATCTTCTCCCAGAAGGCAGGAGAGAGAACAGTCTTTGACCTGAGTGAGAGCTGTCCTTTATTATTTTGTTAGCTCTGTTGCGGCAGCGGGAGGTGGAGATGTGTTCCAGAGAGGGCAGGGGGCAGCCGATGATTTTCTCTGCCATCCGTATCACTCTCTGCAGGGCTTTCTTGTCCGCAGCTGAACAGCCAGCATACCACACAAAGATGGAGTAAGATAGCACGCTCTCGATGGTCGCCCATTAGAAGGACACCAGCAGCTTCTTGTTCAGTCTGGTCGCCGCTGGGCTATCTTAACTGCTGCAGTGGTGTGTGCTGTCCAGCTGAGGCTCTCCGATATCTGTATCCCCAGGAACTTAAAGGGGTAGACCCTCTCCACTCTCTCTCCATTTAGGTGAAGGGGGGCGGGTTCTGGACGGTGTTTTCTGAAGTCTAATTGACACATGTTATAATATTTGCGTAAAGGCAAACGCCAGAGGTAAAAAGAGTCACATGACATCACGTCACCACAGCTCGGCTAAAGTTGTTAAACAACCGCCATTTTTACACGTACAAGCTTCAGATATTCAACAGTGGGCCATTCACTGACGTAATTTATATCATATAACAAAACGTGAAGATCTTGTCAGCTTGTGTGAACCACCACATTTATTTTTGGCATCGTCTTTTCTGACGAGGGAACCAGGAAGGGGGTAACATGCTAACTTATTTTCCACGTTTAGGACTCATCCCTGCTCCACTCTCTACTGAGCATTATAAGATTGTAAATCTTTCATATATTCATTTTCAAGTTGGTGGCTCTTCTGTATTTCTAGAGGTGTATGCTGCACATCACCATCACCACAACAAAAGCATAAATATTTATTGGATGAACAATAAACTGTTTTAAATCAACAATGAATGTAGCAGGGAACTGCTTTAGACTGGTTTAGCTCCTATCTATCTGAACGCTCTCAGTTTGTGTCTGTCAACGATGAATCTTCCATGCAAACCAAAGTTAGCCATGGAGTGCGACAGGGCTCAGTGCTTGGACCTATTTTGTTCACATTATATATGCTTCCGTTAGGCAATATTATAAGGAATCATTCTGTACATTTTCATTGTTATGCGGACGATACTCAACTAAATTTATCAATCAAGCCTGATGAAATTAATCATCTAAATAAAATGAAAGACTGCCTCAAGGACTTAAAAACGTGGATGACCTTAAACTTTTTGATGTTAAACACGACCAAAACTGAAGTTATTGTACTCAGCCGAAAGAATCTACGAAACAAATTATCTAAAGATATACTAACTATGGATGGCATTAATTTGGCCTCCAGTGAGACTGTAAGGAATCTTGGTATTATATTTGATCAGGATTTATCCTTTAACGCCCACATAAAATCAGTCTCAAGGACCGCCTACTTCCATCTACGTAACATTGCAAAAATCAGGCATATCTTGCCTCAAAACGATGCAGAGAAACTAGTCCATGCATTTGTTACTTCAAGGCTGGATTATTGTAACTCTTTATTATCAGGGTGTACCAAGAAGTCAGTCAAGTCGCTTCAGTTGATTCAAAATGCTGCAGCTNGGGGGGGCGTTCAAGTCCAGTTTTGAATAGTCTGCCGTGGTTACGTTCCATTTCAAAGGGCTTGGCGCTCGGCGCTCGGCGTAACCTTGGCGCTCTGCCACTCCAACATCCAATCCCAGAGCTTCAAGATGAATCATGGAGTTTGTCGCAAAGCGGACAGGCGTCGTCACAACAATAGCTGGGGATTGTGGGTAGTGTAGTCTCTTTGGCGCTCCACATTTCAGAGTAAACAAGTTGTTTCTCAGAATTGAAGGTGAAAAACACAAAAGCATTGTACGCAGTTTAAACCCATCAATGTTGTTTAATTAACAAAGGTAATCTGGTGTTTTTGAGTTGATGAGTAGTGGAGATATCACTGTCAAATCAATCGAATACATTGCAATCAGTTGAAAGCTCTTTGCGTCCGTTTATGAAGCTGAAGGAGCCTCAGCGCGTCCCAGCTGCACGCCGCNACTAATCCTAAAGCAGCAAAACTAGGAGCTGAATCTAATCAGCCCTAACTATAAGCTTTATCATATCCGTTTTTAAGAGTGCGCTTAAGACCTTCCTTTTTGATAAAGCTTATAGTTAGGGCTGATTAGATTCAGCTCCTAGTTTTGCTGCTTTAGGATTAGTTTCTCGGGGGACATCTTACTTCTTCCTTCTCTCTGTCTATACCTGTGTACTCTCATGTTCCGAATAACCCAGCTTCCCCAAATTTCTTTCTTTTTGGTGTCTATATACGCCGGGATCCGGAGTCATGGATGATCCTGTTGCTGTGGTCTTGAGTCCTGGATCGCGAGCCCTGGATCTTGAATCGTGGCTGTGCCTGTTGCTGTGGTCCTGGATCATAAGTCCTATTATACACACATGCATTTCCAAACATTTGGTCTACCTATGTTGCAAATGGAAAATTTACACACGGCATCTATTGCACGTCTGTCCGTTCTGGGAGAGGGATCCCTCCTCTGATGCTCTCCCTGAGGTTTCTCCCATGTTCCCGTTTAAACTGTGGGTTTTCTCCGGAAGTGTTTCCTTGTACGATGTGAGGGTCTAAGGAAAGAGGGTGTCGTATTGTCATACTGATATTCTGTACGAACTGTGAAGTCCACTGAGACAAATGTAACATTTGTGATATTGGGCTATATAAATAAACATTGATTGATTGATATTACATGAACCTTGAATTGAAGGGGAAATATTCTAGTCAAATAACAAACACTATCAGGAGTGAGCATAAAATGACTCTTAAATATTCATATGTATTAATGCACTGTATGATGTTTGCAAAACATAACAGATAAATATTGAAGTACTAAAGGGATTTTTATAACAAATGCGATTGCATGAAAGTTATATTTTATTTATAAAACATATTGAGATAGAATGGATAACTGTAATATATACATAATACATTTAATTAAAGTCAACGTTTCAGTTTTTCAGTGTATTTAATATATACATTTTCTAATTATTAGGCAACAAGTGTCCATGTCTTTTATTACTGCTTCTTTAAATATATGTGTGAAGTCACATTTGAAAAAATGAGTCATATACCATAGAATAGTGTCCCCTGAGGAACAAGCTGTGACACATGCTAAGAAAAGTGAGACATTATCATCAATATCAGTTACTATAAATGTATTTCAACATGTATCTACTATTGGGTGGAGAAGGTGTGAGTTGTTCTCAGCAACAGGGCTTACACTATGGCACATTCCGTTATACGGAACAGTATAAAGGACAGGCATAAGTGAAAAAAACGAGTGTCGTAAAATTATTTATTTAAAGATTGAAGTCCAATTAAAATATGAATTTCTGGAATAAAGTTGACATATTGACAATAATGCCATAATGTCAAAGAAAACTTGACAGTTCAGGACTAAAAAGTAAAACATTTTAGAGTAATTCAATTAGTCTTAGCACATACTGAAAGTTGGACTTTATTCTCTATACTGTACTTCAATATTATTATTCTTCAGACACATCTAGGGAATACTTCTCTTGTATCAAACTGTATCTGATGTACCTGCATGTAAATGTGAACGCTGTTATCTGGAGCAAGGTTTAACAGGAGCGAGAACAAAGAGGGAGTGTGTGATGGGAGATACACAGATGTAGAGAAGAGAGAGTTATTCTAATATTATAAAGTTTATTGTGAGTCCTGTTACCGGGCAACCAGATCTTCCATGCAGTGGTAACATGTTACGGTAAAACGGCCACAACTACCACTAAAGAAGACACAAATACCCTCAGTATATATATCACTAGCACAGGAAACACTGAAAATACATTTGATTTCAAGCATCTCTTGATCTGTCCTTCAGTAAATAATGCAGTTTAACATAAATCAACTTCTCTAGTCAATGGCTTATATTAAGACAATCTTTTTAAATACGTGTTCATATGTTGTCTAGTTTTAAAAGATATGTTTCATAAAATTCATGAATTTTGCAAGACACGGGGAACAGGGTAAACATTTGAACTTCCCCACTAAAATGCACTAAAGCATTCTTTGTCCGAACATGCTAATGAGGCGCTATCTAATGCTAACTGCTGTAGGAGAAACTGACGCAATAAGACACCGTTAGACAATTTAACAACCACTAACCAATAAACAATGTTTATTTTAAAGATAGCCTAATCCTGCTCAGTGTTGATGTTAAAAATCACATTCCTCTACATTACCAGACTGTCAATCAAGGTAGACCACTCCCCTACCCAAGCTTCTAAACTCTACGCTTTCAGGCCTGTCAAACTTTTATTTTCTTACAGTGCTACATAGTGATGTCATTATGTTCTGGAAGTGAACACAGGAGTCCAATAGAGGCATTTCGAACAGGGGGTTAGTGTCCCCCCCCAGGGAACACAGGGATTGTAGCCTTTGCAGACCATTTACATGCAAAAAAAACTATAAAACATACAACAGGAAATAGAAAACCCCTTGGGCCTCTTTAAGTTTAAAGTTAACAGATTGTTTTAGTTTATTTAAACCATCTTGATCTTGACTACAATAAACGTTTTAACGTGCCAACCACCACTGGAATGAACCACACCACCATAAGCTGGAGTTATTTTCACACTTTCACACTTCCCCTCAGCCAACACCACTATACAGTGTCAAGCAGTGGAAAATATTTCATTCGAACATTCAGACACAGGAAGTTCCGGTGTTCTTGAGGTCAGAATGAGTGGTGTCAACTTATTTGCTTCCTTTTTTTCTTCTGTTCCTAGCCTTGTTCCTCTTCCCATGTCTAATTGCATAAGAGCCGAGCCTCACAAGTGTCAGAACAGTGGGGGCTCCCTGTCATGTTTTACTGACACAAAATGGAGGCCAGCCTTAGCAGCTCGTAACACATTGCCCTAATTTGGCTGGGTAAATAATGCAGCTCCCATTGATTTATGCCAGTCCGTGAGTGAACGCAAGCAAAAGGAAATCCACATGTTCACACAGCCTGAAAGAAAAACTCACCCTGAAGCTCTCAGTGATCAAGCTGGGAAAAATAAAGTTTAGTCCTTTCAGTATCAGTGATCTGTTGGGATAGAGTCATGGAGACCAGCAAGCCAAATCTAAAAACTACAAGGAAGATGGAAGCTTCATAAAGCTGCAGACTGAGATGTCTTTAACATGGTTCCACTGGGGGAGCCAACAATAAACATACATTTACTCAAAGTAACTGGAGCTAACAATTTGTTTTCGATAATTTAAACATATTTCTATTCCTCAAATATCTCCCTAATTGGCAAAATATACAATAAAGATAAGGCTATGATCCAACTATTTCTCATCAATGACATCATGTTAATGTATGCTTACTGCAGATATTGGGATCCACATGTGCACACAAAAAAAAAGCTTTGGAAATTGTGCAGAAATGTAGAAATAGTTTATGATTATATTTGAGAGCACTGACAAGTGGATTGTTAAACTGTAGTTTAAAGTCCCACTCAGAATCTTGGTCACAATACTTAAGAAATCCACTCAAATACTGTTTTTAACTCCCAAATATGGATATCAGTAATTGACTCAAAAGAGTATCTGTCAAGCTATGATATAAAGACACACTGAGATTAAGCTTGGGTATGCCTTGTCACTTTGAGAAGAAATCATTATCTCCACTTTCATCCCAATGGAAGGATCCACAGGATGACAGCTAACAGAGTTTAATGTGTAACTTCTTCTTTTTCAAGCTGCTTTTGCTAAGGGACTTAACAGGTTCAAGGAGGTCAAGTGTCACTTACTGGAAAACACAAGATTAAAGGAATTGTTCGACATTTTGGGTTATAACTTGTTTACTTTTTTTGGCACAGAGTTAGATGGGAAGATTTTTCTAATTGCTCCCGTCTGTATGCTTAGGGCGAGGGTTAGCCAGTATAAAAACAGTGTAAAACCAAAAAATAAAAAAACAGCTTTCGTTAAGCTCAATCCTTCACTTCTCATCTCACATCTCTTTTTTGTCAATACTTTAAGAAATTACTGCTCCCAGGGATATCTTAACCTTTACAGACCATTTATTTACATGCACAAAAACAAAAACCTATAGAACAACACACTATGGGTAAAGGGAGAACCCCCCCAAATAATAGGGCCCCTTAAAAACAGACCTTTCACGGCTACTTGAATAAAGTTACAAAAGCAATTACTTTTAGCTACTTTTACAATAATCTTTTGTTTAGCTTCATACCGTTCAGGTTTGTGTAAGCTTGACTAGAACACCAAATGCTATATTATCAAGGCAAGGCAAGGTGATTATATTTATATAGCACCAAAGCAAAAAACCCGAAATTCTATCAGACCAACTGTCACATACAACATCATGCGAGAAACTCCCTGGGAATCCATAGGAATTCAGCCGTGGGCAATATTTTGTATATATATATACTATATATTTTTTTATTTATATATAATGAAACAGTGTGTTGAGTAAATTCAGGTCATGATAAAGATGAAATAATAATCATCACATTCTTGCAGTGGGTGAAATACCATTGCCTAAACATAAGGACAGGACAAGAGGCAGTTACCTTAGCTTAGCACAAAGACAGGTTATAGGGAGGAACAGTAAAACAACTTACCATTGTACTTAGCAATTTAACACATTACATTATCTGTAAATATCAGTGAATACAAGAAGAGCTGGGGCCAGAAGTGGAAACTACAATAGACTGTAGAAGAAGTAGAATTATGGTCTGACCATCACCATATTGTTTTTTAAAAACCTGCCGTGACATGAGAGAGTAGAGGAAGTATAACCGAACCGAAGAGGTTTTTACTCTAAATGGTACCATCATTTACTAAATGAACATTATGCTGTATTAAAGAAGACACCAAATTAGCAATTAGACCATAAACTCCTCAGGAAAATATTTTCTGAGGTAAAAGAATCTAGTGGAAAGTAGAGTTAACCCTAACAGGACCAAAACAAAGTCAGCAGCCAGTTGGTAATGTTTAACTGCATCTCTCTAAAGTGTAGTCATTTTAGTCACCATGTGCCAACTTTTCTTTCATATTTTTTAGAAGTTCATAGTTCAATAATAAACCCTTTTTCAAAAACAGTGTTACCTCTTGGCCTTGGTCTCTCTGTGACTATCTACTCTTTTGAGAAGTTAGAAGATGTTCTTGTTTCTAGTGCAGTTAAGGGTCAAGGATGAATTTGTAATCACAATTTCAAAAAGCAATGATACATATTATATAGTATATAACAATATGCAAACTTTCAATTCCAACTGAATAACAGGAGTATCATGATACTAAGTGTTCAGCTCGAAGAACGATATATTTTTTCATTCAACAACACAAAATATAACGTTGACGTCCCTTCTATCATACTGTGAGTCTAAGTGTGTATAAAGGCCTGATTCATATGTATCATATTACATCAAACCATGCAAATAAGTACCACTGGAAACAGGAGGCTGTGGAACCATAAATCTAGAATGTGACAGCACAAGCTTCCAGGATGTGAGGATAACTAGTGTGCATTGATACTTTGTGGATTTTACACAACACAGGGGTTAAAACAATTGCCTACTGAGTCAATCTCCACCCAAAATAAACTCTAATTTGTGAGGGAATTAGAAACTAGTCCATACATTACAGAGCATGTTCTGTTATGAGGAGTGACTTTTTTTTTACACAGATGTAAATGGTGTGGGCATGAGTGTCCCTGTGTGGGACCGCCTGGGGCCATAACAACACCACCTGCTGCCGGCCTGGCTCTGCACCAACAGGACACTAAAAAAAGAAAGAAAAAGTAGCCGAGCCTCTACCAGTCAACTGCATTGTTAACAAGTTACTTATCAAGGAAACGACTGTGGTGCTGGGCTGCATGTCGGCTGCATCTCAGCATGTTAACCTCTGTGATCATCCAAACCAACAAGGAGATGGAGATTATCACAGTCATAGCAAGTGTGAGACTTATATTTTACAGATGGATAGATACTCTATCCCAAGTTGGGAAATGATTTTGTCACAGCAGCATATGGACATTCAATCTACAAGAATTACACAATGACTTTAAAATACAATTTAATACAATACAAATAAAATAAAGATCTAAACATTATACAGTATACATTATATATTATATCTTTATTCTACTTTTTTGTTTTGTTTACATTTTACTTATCTCATTTTAACTTTTTCATATATTTAGTGCTAGATTGCAGTAAATATATTTTAGCAGGGTACAGTATGTACTGCATATGCAGGAATGTACTGCATTTTGGAAAACCGGCATATGCCTAGTATAATGTAGGTTATATGAAATCTGAATGATGATGATCAGGTCAGAGCTTAAAAAGTGAACAGAAAATGAATCTGCGACTATGTTGATAATTGATATGTCATCAATCATAATGAAAAAACATATCATTTAATATATCTGAGTGTTTGTATTTGTTGGATAAGACAAATCAATTGAAAACGTCACCTTGGACTCTCCTAAACTTTGTTGCGCAGTTTTAACTATTTGAACAGTTGATCAATAGCTGAAACGAATGAGTTGCAGCCCGAGGCAAGATTCTTAAGCTAACAATATGTTCGTGTTTCTTCAGTGAGCGGTCATTACCTAAGACTATAAGAAGTGACCATATGGTTTGTCCATTACCATGTTGTTGTTTTTATAACCAGAAGTGACAGTGAGTGGAGCTAAATGTAATCTTAAACTGAGTTAGACATTCTAGGTGACCAAAGTGTTAATATTAACTTGAGTGAACTGAAAAAAAATGGTGAAAGGGTAAAGTGGAGAGACGCTGTGGGAGCCACCTATCAATCACAAAGTAGCCCCACCCTACAACATATTCTGCTTAATCGTCTATTTTAATCAAAATTAAACCAACATTTACTGAAGGATTATCATGTTGAATTAAAGAAAATTAGCAAATGAGACCATAAACCCATCAGAAAATTGTTGAACAAGTTATTAAAGAGAAGCAGAAAGATTTTCTCAACTTCAATAGAAACTTCATTTTGCAACCATGGACTCACCATCTTCTGTCCATTAATTCCGCATTTGCCTTCATCGTTTATTCTTCATATGCTATATTATACTAATAAAGCTATGTTTTTAATAAAGGAAGTTGGTTTTCTCTTCTCTTTCAAAGCAAGTCATACAGAAACCAAACATATAGGTGGTGTCATTTGAAGAATGTAAGGTTGCAATAACTCTTTACAACATTTAGGGTTAAGCAGAGAGATGTGGCTGCAGACAGATACTGAGTGGGGAATTTAACAATAGTCACAGATATGTTGGAATAATGGCATTTCTGCAATGTACATAACTCTCTACTGACACATGCACAAAGAGTGTGTGTGAAATTCCCTGAGGATAAACACATGTTCTGTAAGGGATACACTCAAAGAAAATGTCTTCATACACTACAATGTGAAATGACAGTATATCTGTTAAATGTTTAGGGGTAGAACAGGGCGATATGGACAATGTTTCTTACCAGATACATCAATATCGATATTGCGACAATATAGTAGGGTTTTGTTGCTCTGACAGAATATTTACACTACTCAATGAGATGATTCACGATATCAGAGGGAATGAGCAGTCTGTAGAATACTGTCTTCTCTGCAGCAAAAAACAACTCACTGCAGAAGATATTTTCACATATGTTGCCTTAACCAAAATGTGCCCATACTGCAATTTGGATATTATGCTAGTACATATTGCGAGTTTGATACAATTTCAATTCATCGTTCAGATCTAATCCCTTTACTTTAATGCAGTCTTTAAAAACAGGAAACCAGGGTTTTGATATGGCCTTTTTCAAAATCTGTAATGAAATGTACTCCTAAATCGTAATATTGATATACTAGCAGTATATTGACCAGCCCTATACAATGGCAATTAAACATCTGAAATGAAAGTTCAAGTACAGACACGACGAGAACAGAAGAGAAACTATAGCTTCTGGTTTATTCTGGACACACACACACACACACACACACACACACACACACACACACACACACACACACACACACACACACACACACACACACACACACACACTGTAGAGGTCTGTGACAGAGCAAAGTAGACCCATTGAGTGTGTGTGTTTAGGGAGCTGACCTTGAGCAGCTAGCTACAGTGTTTTTATAGCTGTGTGTGTGTGTGTGTGTGTGTGTGTGTGTGTGTGTGTGTGTGTGTGTGTGTGTGTGTGTGTGTGTGTGTGTGTGTGTGTGTGTGTGTGTGTGTGTGTTGGCGCTAGTCGCTTCAACTCCAACTCACTGAACTTCCTCTTTTGGGAACCGAGCATCCTTGTTTCAAAATCTTATTTTTGCCTATCATCAAATTAATCATCCTTATATCCCCTACATGTCCCTCTCCACTGCCTATCATTGATTCTCTGTCATATTTCAGACAGTTAGACCTCTGCAGACACACAACGAGAGGAAACTTACCGCGCTTCAACCAATCACCTCGACTCTTGTTCTTTTCGGATGTGTGTGCTCTTCTAGACTCTGGTGACAATGTAAATAATATTCCTCATTTCTCAATCGTTTGTTCCATCCCTTCTCGGTAGTTGTTGTGCGGGCTGGGCTGGAGGTGCGGACGGGGCGGCAGAGCTCAGCGCACTGGGCTGCATGAGGAAGTTGGAGCTGTGCGCATCTCACTGAGAGAGAAAAGAGGAACAAGCCCTCAGCGGTCCTACTCTCAGTTTCACTGGCTGAAATACCCGGCTTTTTTTCTTTTCTTCCCCAGCTGCTTGTTCATTGATATAGATGAACGGAGAGAGGCGGGCTGCCTGTGTAAACACGCAAAATGAAAGATGGTTTAAATAATCTCTAAAGCCTATGTGTATTTTTTAAGGCTCTGTGCCTCTCAGAACATGATCTATTTTGTTTATTTTAAGTGTGTTTTTAAAAGTGGTGTTAAGTAACAAAGTAAATAACTCAAATACTGTTCTTAAGTACATTTCTGAGGTTCGTGTACTTAACTTGCGTATTTTATGCCACTTCGTACTTTTACTCCACTACACTAACGTATGCACCTTTAGTTACTTCACAGATGTGGATAAATGATGTGAAATATAATGAACTCTTAAATCAGACTTTAGTTCCACCTGGAGTAAATTCACAAGCTACCCTGCAGTATTCAAAGTCATTCAAAGTAGCTGCACCTTTACCAGCTTTGAGAATGCTTTAATGATCAATCATTATAAAACTAGGGCCGGGACTCGATTAAAAAAATTAATCTAATTAATTACAGGCTTTGTAATTAATTAATCGCAATTAATCGCATTTTTAATCGCATATAAATATTTGACCTGAGAACAGTGAGAAGCAATTTTTTTCACATGGATTTTAGTATACCATTGAATGACTGAATACATAAGCTTAAGCAACAAAACATTGTTTATTTTTTTCAAGGAGGTTCTTAACCAAGACCAACAGAAAAGTGCAATTTTTGCCATAAAGTGTAGCAATAGCATATTTAGGAATATAGTACATTTCCGAGATTCAGGTAGCCTATAGGTAGGTAGACCTTCTGTAAACTATAACACTTTGTTTTTTAAGTAAAACACAATACTTTCAAGTACATTCAGAACATTGGAAACCCTGACTATTAGAAAACATCTCTCTGTTGCTTCAGAGGCCATAACAGACTTTGTTGATTTACCAACAGTTGATTTAAAAAATCTAATAAATTTCAGTCCAACTCTCTCAATAACCTTGGCCAAAACAATAAACAGTTCAACATAAAGTGCCAGTTGCACCAACAACGTAATAAATAGTTCAACATAAAGTGTACCATTTAAAATTAAAT
>NW_011335575.1:22102-28704 GCF_000735185.1 Notothenia coriiceps | reverse complement strand
TCACTTCACGACTCGACTACTGCAATAGCATCCTCTATGGCATACCATTCAACCTCCTCAATAAACTCCAACATATCCAGAACTCTGCTGCCCGCCTCCTCACCCACACCCGCTCCCGAGACCACATCACTCCCATCCTCCAGAACCTCCACTTGCTCCCCGTCCGTCAAAGAATCCACTTCAAAGTCCTCCTCATAACTTACAAAGCCCACAACAAGTAGGCCCCCCCCTACCTCACAGACCTGCTGCACCACCACAACCCTTCCCGCTGCCTCCGCTCATCAGAAGCCAACCTCCTATCCATCCCCACCCGCACCAATCACCGGACCTGGGGGGACAGAGCCTTCTCCGTCGCTGCCCCCTCCCTCTGGAACTCACTCCCACAACCCATCAGAGACTGCACTGACCTCACCACCTTCAAAAAACTCACAAAAACTCACCTCTTCAATCTGGCTTTTCATGTGTGATTGTTTTTGTATTATTTGACTTTAACTATATATTTATTTGTTGTTCCTTTCTTCTCTTTTCTTTCTTTCTTCACTATTATCTGTAAAGCGTCTTTGAGCACCTGTAAAAGCGCTAACAAATTAAATCTATTATTATTATTATTATTATTATTATTATTATATTTCAACAGTTTTACGAAAAACTGAGTATTTTGACATGGAAATTATTTTTTAAGATTGACAAACATCATGTTTAATTTGTGGCACAATTCGGGATCGAAAGATACGTTTTCTCTCTCCCTTGACTTCAATACATAATTTTTCCGAAATAAGGTCCCATGGACCGGAAGTAGATGGCGTGACTTCACCACTCTATAGAGTGCCACAGTGACGCGTCCTAAAACCCGGAAGTAAGCTGCGCATTTTTTTCGACAAAAAAGCAATGCAATTTCTCCATAGGATTTTGGAAAGTAGCTCGAAATAAGGTCTGTGGTTGACACACATTTAAGAGACAGATCACGTTTTGTTCAGTCGGATAATCTCCACATGTCTACCCTACTTTTATAATTTTCGAATCATAAAACAAATGGATAGATTTATGATAAAAAAATTATGAATCCTTTTTGTCGAAGGAACTCATGCGCAGCTTACTCCGGGTTTAGGACGCATCACTGTGGCACTCTATTCACAGTGTCAATATAGTAAGGGACTCACTGTGTAATTTCTCCATGGATTAAGCGTTTTGAAGTTTGACCAGTTTTTATGCAGCACTTAGACCTGCTTTATAATCAAAAAAGACTTGAAAATCTCACTTTCTACAACCTTAACATTACTCTACAGTTTGCTTATCGAGTGGAACACCTAGGTATGATATTTCTTCCTATCTTTCACATCTAATCTTAAATGTGTCTGAAATTATGTACTTTTCCTGATATATTCATGGAAACTACTTGTCTCCTCCAACAAGATTATTCTGCCAGTACGGACAAAGATGCACCTTTTAAAATTACAAAGCAGATGGAGAGCAGCCAAACTGAGTCAGAACTGACTCCTAAATCAAAATGTGTTAAAAATGTTTTCCCGCATAAGCTGATCTATTCGTCAAGCATCTCCACATTTTGACCTTGGTTGGAGGCCACACTGGCAGGCTGTGTGTGTGTGGGGGGGTTGTGTTTATCAAGCATCGTCTTCTGCTTTTAGCACTGCCAGAATCCTGGTGGATGGATGCCTGCTGTCAATAAAGGTGTGATTGGAGGCCCCGGGACCCCGCCTGCAGGGACCAGGTGAGGAGGCGGCATTCATTTACAATTCTAAGAAGTAGAAACGCTGCAGTGCGCTACCGGGGAGCCTTTCTTTGTTTGCACATATCATTTCCACTCTAATGAACACTTCATGGTCGTTGGCCATTGTAACAAGGCTCAAAAGGCAGGCTCAAACATTGTTTACATTTTTCATAGGTCTTTCCCGAGCCCGGGGAAACAACAAAAGCATATTTTTCTCTTCATGTACCATAAAAGTGAATCAGCTTTAGCACATGCAGCAAAGGGGGAATCTTTGATTTATTTTTGTTTTACGCCACTCTTCATACCTAAATGCAGTTTGAACCTTAAACAATTCTCTGTAATACTTGGAGTGGAAAAAGGAAATGTTGAAATGCCTATCACCAATTTAAGTGTAGGATTTGTCTCTGTATCTCCTCTCCTCGGTGTGCAGGTGGCCGACGCCTCCTGCTGTGCTCAGAGCTGTTCAGTGCTCAGTGTCTCTGCCAAAGGGGAGTTGTGCCTGTCGCTGGTGTGTGTGTGTGTGTGTGTGTGTGTGTGTGTGTGTGTGTGTGTGTGTGTGTGTGTGTGTGTGTGTGTGTGTGTGTGTGAGGGGCAAGTGAAGACTTACTCTACAGTGGTCCACTACATCTGAGGGATTTGAAAGGGGCGTAAATGGTCCTTCCTCCAGGCCTCTCTCAGTGGGAAAGTGTCTGAAAGATCATTTACCTGCTTCACAAATGCCTCCAAGCACTTGCCCCCTCACTGCGATTTCATTTCGGGTGTCTTTCAGAATGCTTTTAAGATGTAGACACAAGATGCGGAGTAACACTTTTTATGAGCTCCTATCTTCCCTGACCTATCTATTTAAATAATTTCCCAGTTTGGGATCAACAAAGCACCTATCTATCCATCTATCTTATTTTCATGTTCTTTCTCTCCATCTTTGCTATCTTGCTACTGTAGAGGTGAATTGGTTGAATACAATAGAGTCTGATTATAGCACTGTGAAAATAAACCACAAATACTATACTATATAACATATCATTGAGCTTTCTATAATACTTAATAATAAGTCATGTATTATTGAAAGAATAAGGTATTTTCTAATAGTGCATTATCCTGTTACCCTCCTGAGGTATAGGCAAATATGATACATTAAATGCTGGTTTAAGACACATTAACTGGTCTTGTTTTGCTTAAAGTATAGTGGAAACATTTTATATATATATATATATTAAAGCCATTATAACATATAACAGTGAACTAAACATGGGCGTCATAGTGTAAAGTGTTACCAAAAAAACAAAAACATCCACATATTTATGATGACCTCTAAACCTCTAATCTAGACCTTAAAGAAATAACCTTTTTCGATTTAAGCTTTTTTTTTTTTTCACTGCATAAAAATGTCTAATATACAATGTAAGCACTTGCATACACTCAGATTTGTGATTTTTAGTGATTGCTTCACTGAGATTTGCAGCTTTAAACCAAATCACTCTGAGATTTGGATCTACACCTACCCACCTGTTTGAATATTATAATCCTCCTACTGTTTCCCCTAACTCTCTTTCAGCTTCTGAGTGATGGAGAGCGGTGCTGAGTGATTCACATTTATGTCCCTGAAAACTAAAATGCTTCATTTTTTCCAGCCCAAATGGCCCCATGTCAAAGCGGTTTTTGTCAAAGCAGTTTTATTGCAACATTATTTTGCATCTCTTGGATCTATTTTCTCATCTACATTGCGAAATTGCAACTTTATTGTCCATATCAATTTGCAGCCCAACAGATGGGAGGATTGACATGGGGGGGGGGGTGTCGGCAGAGCCTCGTGTGGGAGGAGGCTGCTGAAGCTGCACTGAACAATGGAGTGATAGATTGCTAAATAGCCCTTTAGTCCTCTGGAAGAAAAGGTAGTCAATGGGAATTATTATGCCACGAAACACATTCCTATTGCAGCAGATGTTTTGAATGAGTTGCTAAATGATTGTGCTGTTCCATATTTTCTATGAAAATGCATTCATGTCTATTTCTAATGATCCTTGAATCTCCAGATCCCACTTCCAACCAGGAGGTCATGTTGCTTTTCTGATCCGCTGCCAAGCTGTCCAGTTCCACTTCATGGACATCACATTCTACCCAGGAGCTTGTCCACATCCCAGAGATATACGTGAAGAGGCTGTTAGCAATTATTTAGGCAATTTCGAAGCACTGCAAGATTTTTCAATCCGTCCTTTACGAAAGCTTAGGCCTTTAATCCTGAAGAAAATGAACAAGTTTTAAATAAGTGCAGAAACATACAGCCTGGTGACTCTAGCAGTCGACACTTAATAAATTCTTCTTCGCCGTCACTGCACGAGTCATTGCGCTTGGAGATAAAATGTTCTCCACTTGGTGCCAGCGCTTGACAGCTTGCTGGTCTTTGCCACCAAACTCACAAGCTATAACTGGATAGAAGGAATTAACTACGCATCTAATTGCAGACTTTACAAGCATAACTCACTGAGCAGATGGAAGTCATTGGTGTGTTAGAGTCACTTCATTTAAACCTCAGGATATTGCACAGTGGAAGCTAAGTCCAGAGGAACATATTCCTCTCCAAAGTGGGATTTATTTGAACTCACAAAAAGGCCTAGTGGACATTTGTGTCATCAAGTCTTGGCATGTGCAGAGTAATAATGGCACAGTTTACTGGAATACAACATTGCAGATGGCTCTTATAGACCGTATGCATATCAGTGTCCTGGATGATTGAAATTGGACATATTAAACTCCCTTTGGTGGTTAACATTTTTGGACTCTGAAGAAAATCTCTCACATCCTGCACAGCAAAATGTGTCAGATCATTTTAAATTCATTGCATAGTGACTTCACCAGATAATCAAATAAAGGTTATGATATCAAAGTTGTGATTCATACGGATGAATATTAATAGAAAGGAAATGAATCCTCGGAGGAGATAAAAAAATGTTTTTATTTTTTGTTCTCAAAACTAGCCCCTAAACCTCAGGATGTTTTTTCAAAGGTTTATATTTTGATTTCTGCAGTGATTGGATGAAAGATCTCATCCCTGATTCTGATACATTTCATTTTCCGTTTCTACTTAAGCCCACTGAAATCGGGGAAAAGCAATTTGAACCACAACCAATCGGAAGACCATAAAATGTGATTCAGTGGGGGGAACCAATCAGCAGCATCCAGCAGTGAGGTATTGAATAGGGGGATAATCAGACGCTGAATAGAATTTTGGAAATGCATAATGTGGTAAAGTAGTGTGCCGAACACATCCAGAGATTGACAGTTGGACACTGAGTTCTTCATAACAGGAAGCTAGTGTCTGTCCTTCCATTGCCCCCTCCTCCCCCCTTTTTGGCGTACTCCATGTCGCTGCCCATGTGGGACTGAGTCTGAGTGACAGGCCACTGACATTTACAATCCCTCGGCCTCAAAGTGTGGGCATGCAGGCCTGTATCAGAATACCCTGGCACTGAGTCGTCATTAGCGAATTATGGACATACATTATTATATTACTGCTTCTTCATTATTATCTGTTGATAGTGTGTGCACTCTATTTAGCCTGGTGTCCCATCTGCTAGCAGTAGAGCAGAATGTTCCTCCATCTAGCTGAAGGTCATCATTCCTGTCACATATGTGAAGTTATTTTGAGTGTTGGACCCTGCAAACAAACCTTAAAGGGACAGGTTACATTCATCTTTTTTTTTTTAAATGCATATTTTTCCTCTTACATGTAGTAGGTCAAAACTTGTACATCAAAATGACGCTTAAACCAGAACCTTTGTCTTTACTTTATATTTTTTATTTCATTTTAAATGACAGCATTAGTATAAAAGGTCATCCATTATGCAAAATGCACTTTTAGATTTCTTCTATACATGTGTCCCCGTTGTGTAACGAGAGAAGTGTCAGAAAATACAACCCTCTCTCTTTTCCTCCTTACCCACATCTCAAAAAAGGGGGGTACAACGGAGCTGATCCAAATTTGCTGAGGTCTTGACGTCATTAATAAAATGTGGGCAGGCTTTACAATGACCTCCTGGCAAGGTCCCGCCCACGTGGCCCAACCTATCGTCCCCCACAGTCGGCTAGCTGAATCCCCTCCTGCAGCTGTCTGTCTGTGTATTCAGCAGGATGTCTACGGGAGGGACTTAGAGTAAAGTTGTTAAATATATATAATACATATAATGGCACTGTTCTAGCGGTAAACACTGCCTAAAGAATATGTCAAGCTATGTGCTGTATCATGTGTATAAACCCGCTAGAGAGAGAAAGCGTTTGAGCTCCATACTGTTTCAGAAATAATACTTGATGTTGTTTGGAACATAACATGGCGTTTAATCACGGCAGCTTTTAGCTGAGTTTCGGACGGTAGACAGCCTTCTCTTCACAGAGCTCAGTGCTTGCATGCAGACGCTCCAAAGGGGCGTGGCCAGCAGCAGCTGCTCCAAAGGGGCGTGGCCAGCACTGGTTCATTTCCATTTGAAGTTATGGACCTAGAATCAGCATTTTAGTAACAGGGCTGAAATAGAGGGGTATGAGGCACAGACCCGGCGCCAGAACAAATCTAAAGGGGGGGCATATGATTTTCATGGGAGGGCACACAAAACCGTCATGTGCTGCGGGCCTGCGGCACAATATATATCAAACAGCAAGGCCAACAGCATTGCGTAAAGACACACACTTATCGCAAATACATACACAAATAAAGGGCAACATAGAAACCACTTTTGAAACATTGTGTGCATGGCAGCACAAACACATCAAGCGTCTTTGGGTCTAGAAAAGCGCTATATAAATCCCATTTATTATTATTATATATAAATGGACGTAGGGTCCGTGACGTCACCCATAGGATTCTGCAGAGTTGCCGAGAAGC
>NW_011335575.1:0-20095 GCF_000735185.1 Notothenia coriiceps | reverse complement strand
CACAGCCTTTCGATGGTTATGGCATAGGGTACGTTCGTGAGACTTTTGAGTTTGTTTGCTTCTCGCAGCTGAACAGATTCTTTTCTCTGTCGCGCGTCACGTGTTCACGGGCCGTTCAGGAGAAAGTCTGCTTTTCGCTTTAACCAAACATAAAGTAACCTAGTTGCGGTCTAGACTCTTTACTTCTCTCGTTTTAGGTTCACGAACTTTAGGTCATCCACTTCAAGGGTGTAGTCGCTACCAAACCCCTCGTACAGTCGACGACCACAACCGGTTGACACAAAGTAGTTCGGGTCTCATTTACGTGACATCGGTTTTTACCTAACCATGACTTTTGATACCTGGACTCCAGCTTCAGTCCACTGTCTTTGAAGCTCCCCCAAATTCTGGAAGCGACTCTTCTTCACAATGCTGTTAAGGCTGCGGTCATCTCTCTTGGTTGTGCAGCGTTTCCTGCCACATTTCCCCCTTCCAACAAACTTTTTGTGGATGTGCTTTGAAACTGCACTCTGTGAACAGCTTGCTCTTTGAGAAATTTCTTTTTGTGTCTTACCCTCCTGATGGAGGGTGTCAATGACGGTCCTCTGGACAGCAGTCAGATCAGCAGTCTTCCCCATACTTGTGATTTAGTTTACTGAACCAAGCTGAGTGTTTTTCAAGGCTCAGGAAACCCTTGCAGGTGTTTCGAGTTAATTAGACGATTCAAGTGATTCGTTGAACACCCTACTAGTATACTTTTTCATGATATTCTAATATTTAGAGATAGGATATTTGAGTTTTCTTAAGCTGTATGCCATAATCAGCAATATTAAAATAATAAAAGGCTTGCAATATTTCAGTTGATTTGTAATGAATCCAGAATGTATGACATTTTTGTTTTTTTAATTGCATTACAGAAAATAAAGAACTTTATCACAATATTCTAATTTTCTGAGACAGTCCTGTATACATGTCTTTAGCATCAGCTATACAAGAATCTATCTATTTAGATCAGCTACTCAAAGGTATAGACACATACCAGTATGCACAAACAAAGGTGTACGAGGACAACCAAGGTACTATAGCCCTTGCCAAAAATCCAGTAAACAGGCAAAGGAGCAAACACATTGATATTATGTACCATTTCATTAGGGAAACTGTAAATAACGGAAAGTTAACTTTGGAGTACTGCCCTACTGAGTTAATGATTGCTGATGTCATGACCAAGCCAGCTACAAATCTACAACTGAAGAGGTTTGCTCAAGGCATGTTTGGCACTTAAAAGTGCACGAGTGTATTCACATTGTTAAGGCAAAAGAGAAGCCTTATTATATTGTTGTTTTGTTTTCATGTAACCAATAGAGTTAGGTTGAGTGGTAGTGTTAAGTATTACTTTGTAATAGCACCCTTACTCCATGTTTAATGGTACGTCCCATTGTGCACCCTTACTCCATGTTTAGTGGTACGTCCCATTGTGCACCCTTACTCCATGTTTAATGGTATGTCCCATTGTGACGTCATGAGCAAGCGCGGAGCCCTATATGTTTTGTTGATTACGCAGCACTGCCACGCTGGTCCATGTCTCTGAATAAATGGAAGAGAGAAGAACAGTGACTGCGCATACTTTATTAGTTTAACATATGGCCCTATAACATTTGGTTCAAATATATTATAATATGGTGCCTTTAATGCTTGAATAAAAATAAAAATAAATCACAATATATTTAAAAAGTACACATTTTACATTGTTTTTAAATCAATATGCATTTGAAAACAAGACAAATATATAAATAAAATAAGTCTTCTTTAAAATTATTTAAAAAATATACACAGTAGAAAGGAAAATTATGATCTTCTCAAGAACGCTGCTCATGCTATGTACAGTACTCTATGTGTTTGGAGCCTTGCCATGCCAGTGGCACAATTAATCTACAACGCCTGCCCACCTGCAGCACACCTCATACAGTACAAGGGCACATGCACTTATTTCACTCCTTCCTACTGAGCTAAATATACACAGACATATCTTTTAGAGCAGTTGTCTCTGGCTGTCTGCTGTTTTTCAGGCCTAACAATACAGAATTAGAATGGGGGGGAAGCTTTTACCTGTACAGAAGATGATGAAACTGCCCACAACAAGTTCTGTGGCTTATCTGAGAAACCCTTATAATGACAACGGGAAAGAGACATTGCTGTGTTGACTAAAAAAATAATGTTTTGTCGCATTGAAAACCCCAAGTTGACTCGGCAGACATCTGGTGAAATTTTTCAACACTCATGCCTCAAAAGCAGAGAGGAAAAACATATATTTCATAATTTGGGGATGTACTGTCCCTTTAAATCAAGTTCTAAAGGAACAGTGTAAATACGAAATCCACGTCATTGTAGTTATTCATAGAAAATCTGTCCATTGTAAACGGAAACACATAATGTGCGTGTCTTCCCTCTGTATGTAATACACAGCCCTACCTGCTGTCTGAAGTGCTTCTATGACAAAGCACCTTCCTGACGTCTTGATTTTAATGTTGCCAGGAGACTTTATGTCCAGGCAAATGGAAGACTAATAGGCACTAAATTATTCAGTGTCAGTACTTGAGGTGATGCTGTTAAGAAAGGTTGTATCAGCATGGAAGGACTTTTTTTGCCTGAGACCTTTGCCAGCGTAAAACAGGGCTGCATCATGGATACATTTATGAATAATATTTCCTCACATTAATCCTTTGCGGTGCTCGTTGAAGGGCGTGCAGTCCGAAGGGCTTCTATGTATTTTCGCTGCTCTCTTTCTTCTCCAGAATGCTGCTCAAGCTACATACTGCATGTGCTGGAGCCTTTCCATGCCAGTGGCAAAACATAATCTACAACGCCTGTCCACCCGCAGCACACTTAGTACAAGGGCACATGCATTTATTTCACACCTTAGGCTACTACTGAGCCAAATATACACAGACATTTAATTTAGAGCAGTTGTCCCTTGCTGTCTGCCGATTTTCAGGGCCAAACATCACAGAATAGGAATGAGAGGTAAGCTTTTACCTGTGTATGGAAGAAAAAAGGCTGATTTCCAAACAACTTGTGTCACGTGACTATTATCTCCAGCATCAGACACAAATAATTGCAAACCTTTTATTGATGTCTGCGGCAGGTATGATGCTTTAGTCTGCTAGTCTTATACTTGAATGAAGCACACTTTCTGCTGTTTCTTTAACTAAAAGGAAATGTCTTGTAACATTTTCCAAGAAAATAACAGATTCATACATGTTGAGAAATACAGCTGAAGGGCTTCTTTGATTTTCAGTCTGTAAGTACACTTATAAATACGTTTGGAAAGGTGTTTCTGTTTCCATATGGTAGCCCTGCATCACTAAAACATAATAATATTTTCATGCATTTAAAATGTCCACAGCTTCCTTTATTTACACAGAAGTGATATGACACAAAAATACATTCATACATAATCTCTCTTTAGGTAATCTAAAATGCATCAAGTAGACCTTATATAAAAACATAGGATATTTTGGAAGGGGCAAAGGGCATCGAGGGACCCACAGGGGTCTCCATTGAATTATTCCCAAAGAAATTTGTTTTGCGTCTGAAATATTTTGAGAACGCTTAAAAAAAGTTAAAAAAATATATATATATATATGTTTTTGAATTTCGTATTGTGATGCTGCAGAGAAGTCCCTGTTTTCCACGTTTCTAATTTCTATGGACTTACTTACTATAGAAGTAACACAAATAAGCTGGGGGAAGAATGAGAGAAAACAGAATTGTTTAAAGAATATTGTTTGTTACCTCTAAATACACAGGCTCAGCAGCCAATTCAAGAATAAACTAAAGATAACTTTCAGAAGAGAAAAAGGGGCACCGGTAATCAATATATGAAGTTATAATGTGGCACATCCCAGCCCTTTCAAACGTCTAACAAAGACACATACCAGCACCCTTGTCACAAAAAGAAAATGGCTCAAATGTTCCAAGCCTTTTATCCAGGCTCTGATGAGGGATTAGGAACACCTGAGAGAGGCAGCACCTGAAGGGAGACAATCTGTAAAGGGGAGGGAGAAACACACACTTCAACACACACACTAAAGCGCATGCCATGTCATTTATCATCAAAACCATTTCAAATCATGAAGAAAATATGGTCACCATATCCTTTCTGGACAACATTTGTAGCAGGCCGGGGGGGAAATAAAAACCAAACTAAAGAAATATTCCTTCCCTGATTAAAGGGGAGTGGCTAACCAAGACACACCTGAGAGCTGGAGGAAGGTCATCAAGACATAAGGCCCGATTCCAAACCGTGCATTTGTGTTTGAAAATGTAATGTTTATACACTTTGTTTTGTTTTTTTTCCCTGTAAATATACAAAACTTTATAATACAATGCACACATTTACAGTTTTTTCTTGACTAAACACGGATATATGATTCTAAGTTAAAAAAAATACGAGGGTAACCATATAGTTGTTATCTTGTTGTGCGGTTTATCAGTAAATGTTTGCACAGAACTGTTTTTAAAAAGCATGTTTTTAGCAGGTAATGCAGCAGGTGAATTCAGGTGCGATGCAGGCTCACTGTTGGAGGGCTTCATGACACACTCCCCCTCAACACTCGTTGGTTTGGAACAGCACTTAATGCGGTGGACCCTCCACCAGAACCTGAAAACGGAGGAGTAGTGTAGGGTGTAGGAGGCGGTTTGGAATTGGGCCTTAATCACACCTGTGTGCTATGGAGGAGGAAGGAGATCTCACTCAACTGCAGCCAGAGAACAGGAATGGAAGTCTGATCCAGCTACCGAACCCAGTTGGGACTTTTTCTGAACAACCAGGCCGTCTTTTGACGGTCACTGAACCCACGAGCTGGTGGGGTAAACCAATTCACCCTCAACACCGCAACCTGCATTCTCTGTGATCTTCCCCGGCCTGCTTGGACCTTCAGCTAAGTTTTTATCTGCCTCCTTGCACAATTCATATCCCCCCCTCAAAAACTACACTCAAACCTGCCCCACAGACTACACTCTGAACTGGTCGGACTGAACTCTACATTAATACACCCCCATATTCAACTGAACAGCACTCATTGGACAGTTTCCAGAGTGTAAAAGGACACTGCAAACTCATTCATAGTCACTCCTGATGGTTTGGATAGATGATTCCTGTGATTCAAGTAATTTATTGATGTTTTGTTATTTATATTGACATATTTGGTTCAGCATCATTTGGGGATTTTTTTAAAGATAAATATATAAAATATTCTTCTGTCTGGCGCCCGAATGTAATTTTATACTTAAGGGATAAAACCTATGCTACACATTAACGCTGTATTTGGAAGGTGATAGGTGCTTATTTCATTTCCTGCTATGGGTCCAAATAGATATATATATTTTATTTTATTTAGATAGAAATTTTAAATCTGCAAATGCCAGCTAACTTATACAACTTATAATGTGTCCAATGATGTTGGCCTACTTAGTCTATATGTATCCTTAATTGTGTGCTGAGAGAGCTGGATATCACATTGTGTTTGAGGTTGTTCATAATGGCCTCTTATAGAAGAAGACACATTTTAGGCAAATTAGATTTGACGAATGACATTATGCCGGGGACACTTTTTTGACATTGTGTGACATCTATTGGATTTACAGGAAATCTGCACCCTTTTTTTATAACACAAGACAATAAAATGGCTGCTGTTAAACATGCGCAAGCATAACATATTCACAGTGTCTGGTTTTGGCCAAATTCTTAATGTGCTGGAAGGAGAAAGACTGACAATATGACATGCAACAAAATATAAGCTACAAATCAGTACTAAAGTAGCAACTGAACAATGATTTAATTATGTTTAAAATACACTAGCCCTTCAGTTTTGGCAGAATTTACTTTAGCTTAAACCTTTCCAGGAACCTCTAAAAGCTCCACACATGGATTATGGACCCAATATTCCGAAATACCCCAGTTACTGTAGAACAATACACCTCAGTAACCAATGCCAGATCCTTCCCAAATGCACCTTAAACAGGTGATTTGCTATGCTGGCCGTCTGCACCAATGGCTTATTGCTGCAGACTCCATTTAGAAATGGATTTCTCTCGCCAAAAATAACAACACCTTTTATATCTGCTAGTAAGCATTAAGTTACTTTTTTGTGAGTGTAAGTTAAATGACAAAATGGGAACCAAAATCAAGTTTATCTCCTGACACTTGCGACCTGTGTACATAGTGTCCAGCTTGAGAGAGGTATAGAGTGGCTCTGTCACCAACTTGTCCCTTTAGGGCCGGTGGCTGCGGCAAATCTGAAAGTGGCTGCCTCAAATCGAGTGGCCCGGGTGACGGATTGCCTCGGGCATGATGTATGGCTGCTGCTTTATTCCCAAAGGCCCACATTGGTTGTGTTTTGTCAAGTGACCTCCGCTTCCTGTGCATCCCATGGAGCCCCCGCAGCCCCGATCTGCTGTCAGGGTGTAAATATGATCTATGGTGGTACGTGGTGACACTGAGTGATGGGCCTCATTGTCTGTGGGACGGAAATCAGATTCTCCTAGCTTTGTTCCAGCAGCCTTTGCACTTAGGTACTCCTCGGTAGAGTTGGGATTTACTCTGTTTATATTTGTTTAGTAACAAAGAAGTCAGTGTTTTCATCTGTAGATCAATCCTATATTATCCTTGTTTGCATATGTAAACATAGAATTTCAGAACACTTGAAAAAGTAAAACTATATTTTTTCTCAATGTAAGTAATCAACTGGGAAAGTTTCATAGTGATAACCATATGATATTAGTTCAAATACGTTACCCTCTCCAACTTAAGCATGTTGCAAACATTTTACAATACATATCTTTACAGGCTGTTTTGTCAAACCCATGCAATTATTTCAGTTTCATCCCTAACTGTATTCTGAAGCTTTGTAAAGAGGGGTGTATGGCTATCAACAGTATTTTCTGATTCCTTTAGTAATGCAAATAAGTATCCCAAATTCCCTTTGTAAAAAATGTTGACCGACCCTTACAGCATACTTATGTCAACAAAATACAACTAACATTTTAAAGCTGGCCTCATAAAAAAATGTATTCTAAATGTCACTTATCAACTGTGGGAGTTTCATGTTGATATTTCTTAGTTTATGCTATGATTTTCTCTATCATCTCTCTTTTCAATTTTATATTGATACATTTTCAAGATCCATGTCTTACATTCAGCTTGAAGTATAAAAGTGTTTATATAAATGCTGGTAATCAAAGTAAGTGAAGAATAGCATGGAACTGTCAATTAGAATGCAATGTGTTAGTTTGTGATGCACTGTCCATTGTTGTGCACAATGGGTGTTCAACAGGGATCAGTTTTAGGTCCCCTATTATTTATCACATATATGAATGCAAATGTATGCTGCTGACTTTGTAGTCTACACATACGAAACAGCACATTAAGCATTGGTGCTGGAAGGGATCATGCACTGACTCGATCATCATCATATCTGAGTCTGAATGTTAACAAAACAAAAGTTTTGTTTTTGTTTTTTAAATCCATGGTATTATTGAACAGTATTTGTCAGGGTTTTAGGAGAATATATTTTCTCTGCACTCTGAGTAATAAGAATGTTCATGTCTGTGTGAAAACAGATGGAGACATTTGCTTTGACCTTTTATTGTCTCCAGACCTCTAATCAGCAAGCCTGAGTTATACTCGACTCAAATGTGTATTTCCTCACTACACCACCAAGTCATTTCTTACGTTGCAATGCGCTGCAGTGGGTCACTGAACTTCCATAACAGAGAGAAGTGCCAGGCGCTGACACAATACATTTTCTTGTCTGGTAAATACACACACTGAGAAATTAGATTTGGCAGGTCATTCAACTCTCCCCCTAGGGATCTGCAACTTTGCGACTGCAATGTTTTATTTTTTTTATGATTTTCCAGCTCAAAATAAACAGTTCACCTCAAATGCTCCAAGCGTTTTTTGTTTTCGAATTTGACCATTTCCTTCAACCTTTCTAGATCTTATAAGGCAGTGACAAAAACTGAGAAAATAAACATCTCACAAACTTATCAAAAAGCTTGTAAGGGTGCAATTGCAATTTTATCTTTGACTTTGGTCTTTTGACCCTTTTGAAACTCTACTCTTTCACTCAGAGTAAAAAAAGAGATGAACGAAATAGCTTGCCAGAAGCAAAAGAAAAACTCCTGAAAGACAGATTTGGAATTATAATGATCATTTCATCTGAATTGTATTACAAAAAAACCACAGCGCAAAAATGAAAAAACCCACAATAGAAGATTTTAAAGCTGAGGTTGTCTTCCTCTGATTTAATGATGGAGAAGTTGCTTCTTCTTTTGCTCCCCTGCTCCAGTGCATTTCAGTGGCATTAGCCACGAGAAAGAGCTGTTGGCATTGCTGGAGGATAAAGTCCTGCTCACAGATCATCCAGGGTATTTGTGCATGTCCACTGCATCTCCCTTGGCAACAGTGAAGGAAAGGACCCAGTTTGTCAACACTTGATGCTCTGAATGCTGAGGTGGTGCTCACTGAATAACACCAACGATGACATAGAGGAAGACATTATCCCTTTGTAAAAATCTAAAGATGTTACTGTTGGTCTATTCACCATTAACCAATACTCTGAATCATTACTGCTAGTGTGAGCCTCAGACTACTGTTGTCAAGACAATGCTCAATAGGAAGCTTTGCTATCTGACATTGGCTGTTTCCACAATTCCACTTCCATGGTTTCTTTATGCTGTGTAGCAACCGGCATCAACACGGCTGACATGACAGCGGCAACTGTGTTGTCTGCCTGATTAAATATGTTTTCTTTTTCATTCTATTATTACTGTAAATAATGGATGAAATCTCTTTTATTATAGGATGACTTATTCCTATTTCTAGTTGACGTAAGTTTCATGCAAGGTTTGACATTTTCATTTCCTTTAGTGCAACTAAAGCCTCAAACAAATCACTGAACCTAAAAATGTAAGCCTGCACATAAACATTGACATCATTACTTACAGGTCATTACCGTAGTTGCCACGATTCCTGGCAGCGACAGAAATGCTGGAATTGTCTTGTGTATCTGTGTGTGTCATCCTTACAATATGTGTTCCCCATGTGGTTCAAAGACAGGAGGGGTCCGAGCAATTACAGGGAGTAAGAAGTGGATGACGCCACCAGTCTAATTTGGCTGGTGTTATCTACTATAAGAAGTGAACGTAGTCAATGTGACATCACACAATCACTTTTGGAATACTGTTTTGGAGCCTCTAGTTTAGCATTTTGGCCGCCACCATCTTGTTTTCTGGCCATTGCCATCTTTTCGGCTCCTTCCCTGATGACTGGAAAGGAGCCATTTGTGACATGCTCAATCAAAATCATTCACATCGACCCAGTATCACTGTTGGGAAGAGGAGATTTGTAGCTTGCCAATGATATATTTAATGTTTTTATTCAGGAAAGTAAGTCACATAAAAGAAATGACTGTTATCAAGGGTTAGAAAAAGGCATTTAAAGTTTGTAGACAATTTTTTAACCAACGACATATAAAGAGGGGGCTCAAGGCTTAATATAAGAATAGGACCTGTTTTCCCACCTTAGGACCATGCTTAGGACCAAAATCATTATTGGCCTATAACAAATCTTCTTAGCAGGCTGTTTGTCTCATAATGTTCAGTAGTCAGCAGTTCAGTGTTCATTGAAATCAATCTATCGCAATGATTTGGCTCAATCATTTTAAGCTAGTAGCATCAGAAAGAAGATTTTTTTTTTTTTTACTCAGACATGGGTTGGGTGGTTAGGATGAGGGTTAGGACCCTGCTGTGTTACTATCAGCCAGTCATTAATTATTTCAGGGAGGAAGGAAGGAGGAGAAAGGAAGGGGGAGCGGCACCGATCAGAGTGTCTGAATATGGCAGTTTAAGATGTGTTTAAAATCAACCAAAACCCTAAAATCCAACATCCGAGTGATTTTGATAGAGCAGGTCACATTTGGTCTGTAATCCCTGGAAAAAGTGCAGATATTCATTGTTCCCAGAGGATACATCCTATAGGTTTTTTTTTTTAACCTATAGGTGAACCCTGACTTCTTTATCCAGCAGGTTGGCATTTTTTTATGTTATTGAAACATTTCAACAACTACAATATCTGGATATTCCCATGACTCTTTGTACAGACGTTCATGGTGCCAAGAGGATAAACTCCCCATTGTACTTAATCCCCTGATATTTGTCTGTGTGCAACCAGGTGGTCACAATTTTCACTTCTCCTGTGAAATATTTCAACATCTGTTTGATATTCTGCATCAGAATGGTTTGGAAATTATGATGCATCTTCAAAACTTTGCTCATCCTGTGTCTCCTCCTTTAACGTGGAGTTTTGGTGATGTGGATCATTTGTATGCTGATGGACAGTACTGTCCACCAACAGTTAAACAACATGAATATTTGCTATCTGTGGGGATTCTGTCTGTCTTCAATTCCCAGTGTTCAAAGGTCTCCATTCACACAAATAAACTTGACTGAGTCTAAGTCGAATTACAATAACATGATATTCTATCAAACTTTGTTTGGATGAAACATTATTGTTTTGAAGCTAAACTGGCATATGTAGGATGTTAGCTTTGTTGATAGGAGAAAAGGGAATGAAAGGACACACACACACACACACACACACACACACACACACACACACACACACACACACACACACACACACACACACACAAAGCCACTGTGATTTGTGTTTAAAGTGGAAGGCATCCTGCTGCTCCGCCAAAATTACATTCTGGCAGGTGTAAAAATGTGCTCTGCGAGGGCACTCCACACTGGTTGATTGTACACCTGCTTGGCTATTTTACAGGTGCTATTCAAGCTAGCAGGCAGCTTCCTCTGAGGATCTCTCCCCAGTCTCAAACCACGAGTTCCGCGTCTGCCAGCATTATTTACTCACTGAATAAACCGGGGAATTGTGTTCCCACCACAAAGGTGAGCTTCATTAACTTTTCTCCCATTCTGTTGCACTGGCAGGAACCTCACTATCATGTTGCTCCTCCTGAAATGCAGTGAATAATTAAACTGGCTGGGTATAATATTGAGTTTTGACTTTCCAGGGCCATACATATTTCTGTAACATCTTCTAGAACACAAATAGCTGCTAGAGCAGTATCGGTTTGGAATGATCTGCTGATTTAACATCTGCACTAGTATCGCTTCTTGTCCGAGTGAGACACAGCTGACTGCGTAAATGCACTACATGATGAAATGTGGACTGACTGCACACTGTCTACTTTAATCCCAAAACAAATAACATCCAAAGCCATCAAACAGCAAATGACCCGACACTGCTCCAACAGAGGGTCATGGTTCCACAAATCAGGCTGTAAAGTGTGAATTATTTAAAGTTGTGTTTTTAATTAACATAAACACATATTTGCTATGTTTTGATACACATTTTGATACACATTCGTTTTTTTTTTTCAAAATGTTTTTACCCCACATGTTTGGCATTCTTTATCAGCACTTTCCAAGCTATTTACTGTATATGAAAATAAACATTATTATTTTTACACTTTAACAATGTGTAAAGCTGCCTGAAATACAACATACATGCTTAATAAATGTACTAATCTTTAGTCATAATCACTCAAAAACATTATGATAGATAATTCTGGGTGCTAACAAATATTTTGTTGACTATTTATACAAGGAAAACAAAAAATATATTTTAATATTTAAAAATGTTTACAAAAATGTTTTGGCACTGATATGATTGAGATACTTTTAACTGATTTTCTCAGCTTGTCTCATAATATACAGTATATAGTCATATTGACCTATTTCTAGGTAAATATATACATTGTCCACACCAACTACATCAATATAACAATAAAATCCCAGTAGAACTCATCACAATGGAAGGTGATAGGTGACAGGTAACGGTGACACATACAAATGCAGTGCATTTATAGCAGACTGAATGTCCTCCTTCAGTGAGCATATCTGCGGCTGCAGGAAAACTCGTCTTAATTACCGCATGTTCAAGTCGCACCGTTTATTTTTGGATCTGTTCAAACGGATATCTGCTGAATATTAATGGTGCTCTCTGGGTCGCGCACAGGTTAATGCGCGTCCTTCATGATGAATAACCAAAGGATGATGTATAATGCATAAGACTGGCTGTTCTCTGCTTGGGGCTTTGTCCACGTTGGAAGGTGTTGGAAGTCCCCATCAGGAGGAATTGTTTATGAATTTGTTATCCTAGAATGTTGGAAACCACCAACACATGATCAACCGATGGATAACATGGTTATCCATCGGTTGATCATGTGGATAACAATTATTGGGATAGAATCATTCCTATACATACGTGTTCAAATAAGTTAGTAGTGTCCTTGCAGCGTTCATTTTCTTATCTACCACACATGTTACTCTATCATTTGCATTAATAGCTTACAGTTTATTCTCAGGCCTTTTAAATATTTACACATGTAATGACACCACACCTAAGCTGTGGCTTAATGGTCTATTTGCGATACAGACAATATTGTAAAGAGCACCATATTGTTGAAAAATATATCCAAATTTGAAGTACAGTGAATTGTATTTTATATTGCCATGTACTGTAATGTGTTATTGTGAATCACTGATATACAAAGTACAGTCATGCCATTTGTTACAGTGATTTGGAAAGCGTGAATCAAACACTTTATAGTTGTTTAGCCTCTTTTAGTGGATTTGTGTCTCTTTGAAGTCATTTTGTGACTCTTTGTGTTCATATTTGTGTCTCATTCTAATTATTATATTCTTTTGTTATCATTGTTTGCCCCTTTTATTGTAGTTTCTGTGGGTCTCTGTTTTGCTTTCTTGGAGTCTTATTGTGTTTATAGTCTTTTCAAGTGACTTTGTGGTCCCCTCCTGGTTCACAAGTGTCTCTCTGAGTGTCATTTTGTGGGTAAGGGCAAATGAGGCATGTGAAACCTTGTGCCTTTGGGCCTGTGCCCAGTAGACCAATAATCCTGTATTTTGAAAAAGTGATAAAGGTTCAGCTAATTGTGAAGCTATCTGTTTAACTGCTCTATATTCATATAATGTATGCCAATTAGTAATATGCATGAGAAATACAAAAAAAACAGCCGCTGATCAATTTGACCTGGACAGAAATGTAACTTTGAGGTTACTGCATGTTGAATAATTCATCATTATCATGTTTTCATTTTAATTATATATTTTTGTTTCTAAATAACTAATAATAAATAACTCATATACTCATGACACCGACTTCAGATAAGAAAACCTTGGCCAGAATTTAATGCTTTCCATAAGCTCCATCCACCTCTATGCTGTTTGGTATTTAAGCTGTGGGCATTTGATATGAGGCCTACACATATACAATAGTACTCCCACTATCCTAGACACATTCAAAGTACATTTCTCAGCTGTTTTCAGGGTACTCAGAACAAGCATATGCCTCCTCACCATAGCTCCCCACGACAGTCTCATCACTGTTTCGCAGAAGGGATGGTGGCCTGAGAGGAGCTGCTGAAATAATGGAGGGAGTATACGAGAATGGCCAGAGGCTCTGAATTGTTAGCTGGCTGAGTAAAGCTGCTTTGCTGTACTAGTTTGCAGACCCCTTGGGCACTCTGTCCATGTAAACAGAATATTTATTTAATCGTCTTCTTGGCATATGGGACTGTACCAACGCAAGTAAAATGCTGCACATGGATTTATTTTACTCCCAGCTAGTCCTCGGATAACGTGTAAACCTCTCCTTGCTTATTGATTCGCTGATGATCGATTCCAGGGAGCATGTCAGTGGAAGATGCTGTTGTTAGTTTGTTGATGAAAACATTTTTGCTATTCTCGTATTCAGCGTGAATGAGCAATTTGAAAGGTGTTTTTTGTGAATTCTGCTGGAAAAAACGCTTTGTTTGTGTGTGCGCTTAGTGCTATCTGGGGATGGCACATGTCCTGCCCCATGTTGTGAGTGCTCCCTCTGAGCTGTAATAACACACCTCACTGCCGTCTGAAATATTCATGGCCAGGTAAGCCCATCACTCTGAGTCAGTCACATGGATTCCTTATTATCACCCCTCCCCCCCCCCCACCTTCTCCTCTAACCCCCTAGGTCACTTTATTCCCCCTCATCCCGCTCACCTCTCAGCTTCTGTCTGCACCGTGCACAGCCACCCGGTGTTGAGCGTCAGACTCAAAAAGCCACTCTTTCACCCTTCAATGATTTCTCTGCATTGGTTTTCATAAAGCAGGATTCAGAACACATGTTTCTATTCTATCAGCATTTTTATTTCTCATCACAGTTTTAACTTTAGGTGGAAATCTGTCAGAACCTCATTGTATTTGATGCATCTTTAATGCAGCACACTTTCAGTCTCTCAAAAACTCACATTTGATCGATTTGGATTATTATTGTGTTATGCATAAATGATAAGCCGCCCCTAACATACGTTGGCCGATGGTCAAAAACCTTTCCATTAAGAGTAATGCACTGCAGCTTCAGAAACCATGCACATATAAAAACACAAAGGTGACAAAACACATGCAAACGTCTTCACCAAATTGACAACACATGCCCAGCATTTAGAAAACATTCAGCAACCTGCCAAAATACATTTACCAAAAAAACACTGTTAAAAGCTCAAAACACACTTTACCACCGTACCAAAAGACTCACCACACCATTATTTAGAACAAAAATCTGAGAGCAACAGACATTTCAATAACACTAGTTTCTGTATCCAAGCTTTACAAACAAAAGAAGCTAATTCATAAGAAAGAAAATGACATAAACATTAAATTATGCAGTCAGTGCATCAAAAACATTTCTGTACTTTAAACAGACTTTTCATTTAATGTAGAAATTCTTAACTCTTCATGATAAAGTACAAATGTATTACCTCTGAACCTCTCGTCATTCGCATACCTAACACAACATTGTTGTTTTTAAATCTTTCATCTTCACTGGCCATATTAAATCATGGAAATAAAAGGTTTGCATCCAGGACTCTCTACTGTTGGATTGCCATATTAGCACTATTTCCACACAATATATGTTTGTCTGTAGTACCCACGCAATGTATATACTTATATATAGTACATTTAAAAAAATAATAATGATGACATGTTGTCATTGACATTGTAAGTGGCAGAGTTCGCTGTTCGCGCATAGGATTTCAATGTCCTTAGCACGCATACCTATTTTGTTAAGTTGCATGGTAAACAGATAAACAAGTTCGTCTTATACAGTATTTCTGTAGTTGTCGATAAGGAATATATTCAGCAGCCTCAGGCTAGTATGCACTTATTATAGATATATGCTGACTAACTATTTCTTTTGTAATAGCAAATATGTTTATGTGCATACAAATGCGTGGGAATTGGATTATTCGGAGGTTGCCACATGACTACGTTTCTGTGATTTGTTTGTTAGGCTGATGGTGGAATAGTGTTGCGAAGAGCTTTGTAGAGATTTAATCAATAACAGCCTTAGCAGCAACATATAACATTTGACGAAGAATAAGAAATAATCCAGCAAGCATGACCCACGCTGCACTAAAACAGTATAGTTGGATACTTTCTTGCTCTTTAATTAAAGGCATAAATCCTGTTGCTACAAATTATTTTCTTTTATTCCTTGTTTGAGAGCAGGTTACATCAAATCTTCATAGATTCTTCATGATGAATCTTGCTAAAGTCCACTAAGGTCAGGTCTACATAAGCTTCTGCCCTTCCAGCAGAAGTGAGGCTAAGCCGGAGCAGAGCAGTTTTTCGTAAGCAGCATTTTCTGGCCAAACTGCACTGATCATCCCTCCACAGCTGAGGCCATTCAGAGAGGGCAAAGTCAACCTTCAGGGGTCACGACCTCAGCAGGCACCACCAGCTGCAGTAGATACAGGCACAACTCACACAACTCACACTAGAGGAGCAGCAGGTTTTCCCTTTGAAAGCGTTATATTTTTAGAGGAAGATTTATAGAACCATGCTGTCTTTTAGCGACACTGAGATTCATTAATAATCCCATCTGGGAGTTTCATATAAAAAGAATGTTTTTTTTTTTACTGCATTTCTGGAGGGACTGATTATGAAGGTTTGCTCAAGGGCACACAAAATAGAAAACAGAAGTCCCTCTATGAAAATAAAAATGTAACAGTGAGGAAATATATAATTTCTGATCCGGTTTGTATTGTGCCTTGAATTATAAATATATGATGTTTGATAGTTTAGCTTCAATACTTTAGTGATGTGTGCACAAGGCAACAAAGGGACCACCACCAGTAGTGAACAACATTAAGAAATGTTAAGAATGTCAGCCCAAATTACAAGTGCAATAATAACCAAATAAAAAAATAACCTGCATGCCTGTTCCAACATAAATAAAATAAAAATAATAATAATATATATGGAAAATAAAATATTAAATATGAAATGTATATTAAAAAGGAAAAAACTATAAAACATAAATAAATAAAAAACGAAGCAAATCAACTGATCATAAAGACACACATTGAGGGTGTATTTCCTTATGTCTTACTGGTAGTGAAGCACATTGTTGCACACGTTGTAAATAAGACATGTAAAGTTGTGGCGGAGTGGGAGATTCCCAGGATAAAAATATCTTTCTCTTGAGCAAAAGGAAAGCGATCATGTTGGACATAGCAGCGCTACAGGGGATCGGGACTCCAGACTCACTGGAAATTGCTAGCCCATGGCAGTGATGAACACACATTTGCTAGAAGATAAGTCTCAAAAGGTCACACAACTGTTTAAGTGTGGGACTATGAAAACATAAAAGAAAGTCGCATAAGCAACGTGAATTTTGGTTTCCCGCTGAAGGTAACGTGCTTGGAACAAAGCTAAGCTAACTAGCTAGCTAGTGGATGTTCAAAGATTCAATGGCTTTATTGTCTTATGTACGGTAGCTACAGTGTAGATATGACAATGAAAAACTCAAGTGTTATTAACGGCACAGTTGAAACAGGATTAAAAAAGGATTTATCGCTCGTTGTTAATTACCTTACGTAAGGAAACAACATCGAAAGAGTGGTTTCACACTTAGACCCATGTACCTATAGGAAAACCGACACTAATCATTCACTAAGTGTCATAAATCTAGCAAGGAGACAAAAACTTCTGAGGAAATCAACAACACAGAACCTAAAATAAACCAATCACTGCAAAGGTCATGCCTGGTGTCAACATGGTGCTAATTTACTGTTTGTCATCAATGAGACAGTATTTTATTCTGGAGGAAAACAGACAATCACAATCATTATGTCCTGTCTTTTAGGGTGAAGAGCAAGCAAAGTTTGTGCACAAGATACATCAAATCAAATGTGACATTTTCATCCTTGTGTGTTGCATAAGACATCTACATTCAGGTGTTGACATGTGACACACAAAGGCTCAATACAGAGTATCTGGATATTGCATTATGCCAAACTTTGTTGCATTACTTTTCTTATCTCAGGTTTTAATCTGGTTGCTGCAATTGTAAGAAAGGCTTTATTTTATTAATGTTTACTCAGTGGTGTTGTGAATGTTACTGTCATGAGCAT
Organism: Notothenia coriiceps; assembly: GCF_000735185.1. Classification (NCBI taxonomy): domain Eukaryota; kingdom Metazoa; phylum Chordata; class Actinopteri; order Perciformes; family Nototheniidae; genus Notothenia; species Notothenia coriiceps. The sequence continues at coordinate 2,555 of NW_011335575.1, read as the reverse complement.
AGGAAAGGAAGGAGCCCAATGGAAGCCAACCCGAAGCAACAACCACAAATGAAAGCTCTGCTCAAGTTGACTGCTATAGAGACTAACATAAGGAGACCATTAAGAATCCAAGTCCCCACACAGTGAAAGAACATTAAAGGAAGCATAAAGAAAAGAAATGCAGCCGGCAATGGCAGGTTCACAACCCGACCATGCAGAATGAGATATTTTCTACTGAGGTGTCACAAAGGCTACTTATCAGAGAGTTCATATTGTGAAGTTTGCAGTGTCAACAGTGATAACACAGGGAAAATATACTGGTGTAAAAAAACCTGAAAATATAAAGAAAACACTGCAATGGTCACCAACCTTGAGATATAGCTGTGGAGCTCTTGAGAGGTTTTGTAGTCTTTGATTCCGCAGATAGTTCACATGCAGCAGTACTGACAAAGGTGAGAGTTAAGCATCTACAGAGAGATACGATCTGGAATACTGAACAACCTTATGAGAAAAAAGGCTATGACAGACAGGGAGCAGAGAGTGTGTGGATAAAGGAGGGGGGGGGTGATGTGGAAAAATAGGAAACACTGAATATACAGTTCCAATCATAGGTTTATGGTTATTTATATTTAGTATTTGGCATTTATGGGGGAATTTAATATCATTCCTTATTTCAAAGGCGCTCACGTATATATGTATGGGACTAATCCAGATGTATGGAAGTCAAAGTATGAAATGTGACAACGCTACAGAAATAAAACCCTTTTTCAGAGTCCTAGAAATATGATACCATAATAATTTCAATACAAAAATAATTTTACATTTTGTATTTAAAGGGCCCATAAAGGGTTTTTATGCATGTAAACGGTCTGCAGAGTCAAAAACCCTCAAAGTACACCCTGTAGGGAGTAAAACTATATCACAGAAAAGAGCTGTCTATGCTGCCCCAGAACGCGTCGTTGGAGATTTCTCATTTTCCATTGTTTTCTTCCTGGGTTCTGTGACGTGTTAATACACAAATCAACAACAAATGACCGGATTGGCCCAAATGGACCAATCCGCGAGCACCTCACACACCAGGATCCCTCGGACAGGGAGTCCCCATTGACTTGCATAGAGCTCCCTGAACGTTGGTAATAGACGAGTTAGGATCACGGAGAAATGCTCTCTCGATATAACGCACTAAAGGAAAGGGAAAACCCCCAAAAGCAAAACAGGCCCCTTTTAATAAAAAAAGAATCCTAAATGATGTTTGATACACAGCCGTCACTCACACTGCAAAACATTTTCAAATGGTTTGTTGTCCTAGCAGCTTGAGGAGAGGATGGAAAATGTAACAGCATGACCATCTGTCCTCCTCCTTGACATTTGGTCCTTCAGAAACACTTCAAAGAGGTCCTCTATTACGTCGGTGCAGTCATCATTCCCCCCCCCTCTTCCCCCCCTTCAGCAGTATGCCCTCCTCTGCTTCTACAGCAAGACATGCAGAGGACTCCTGAAACTCCTTGCACTTCCCTTTCACAGCACTTACTGCAGATGGCTGTTATTATAGCATTCAGGATTGTTCTTCTGGGGTTCGTATGTGTTCCTTTTTGGTAGAAATGCCTTTGTTTACTTGATTACAATTTAAAATAGAAACTAGGGCTGCAACCTAAGAATATCTTTATGTTTCCTTACTTGGAAGATTATTTTTACCCGATTAATTGATTAATCTTTTAGTCTAAATGTCAGAAAATAATGAAAAAAGGTTTCCCAATATCTAAAATGACGCCTTTAAACGTGTTGTTTGTCAGTCCAAAACATAAATATATTCAGGTTAATATGAGATGAAAAAATTAAAATAAATGCTATCATTTTAGAGGTTGAAAAACATTTTATGAATGCATTATTTTTGTAAACAATTAATTGATTATCAAAATAATTTATGAGAAATCGTTGCAGCTCAAATTGAAAAAAAACATCAATATTAATTTTGCACAAGAAGGGATTTCTTGCATACTTGTCATAAGTATGGTAATATGATAAGAGCGAGAGGCAACACATGTCAGTGTATAGTACAACAATGTTGATTAACTAAATAAATATATACTATTATTTCCTCTTCGCATTGATAAGGTGAAGTCAAACTGTCAGTTAAATGTGTGTGTGTGTGTGTGTGTGTGTGTGTGTGTGTGTGTGTGTGTGTGTGTGTGTCACATTTTAGCCTAAGGAACAAAAATTGCCTTTTGAGCCTTTTCATTAAAAGAAAAATGTACTTCTCTGTTCTAATTGTGTTTTCATAGAAAAATGACGCCTGAAAGTAATTTAATGGTGACTAGAATAGAATAGAAGAAAGGAAAAAAGAAACCATCAAAAAGCATTGTCAAAGTGTCCCACTGCCTCCCATTAGAGCAATCGCCAATACGTTTTGAAGAGAATAACAGAACTTCCCTGTCAGTGTGAGAGCTGAGCCAAGCTTTCCCAAGGCTGATCAACCCAGTCTCATAAAAAAACGTGTAATAACTACGTTGGTCCACAACTCGGGACGTAGTATTTCTACAAAAACGCCTCTGAAATGGTAAGATCCCTACGTTTTT
>NW_011335574.1:5773-14721 GCF_000735185.1 Notothenia coriiceps | reverse complement strand
ATTAATGTAAACAATTATTTCCGAGGCCCCACGTTTATATGATCATTATAGTTATAAAAAAATAAGAGAATAAATTAAAAACAGGTATGAAATACTATATGACATTAAAAAAAGAATAACGTTAAAAAGGGAGTGATTTGTAAAATATCCATAAAGAAAAAGTAAATCTGTTTACAGTTCTGTTTCAAATGGGTGTTGAGAGATGTATCCATAGATCTCTTCATGTTGCTCTCAAAGTGCACCAGATTGATGCTTTTAACTTCAATATTTAAAAATCTTCTCAGGGGAGCTTGCCCCCTGACCCCCCTATGTGAGGTCCACACACCACCTATAAAAATAACACTTTACCCCTGCTTACACCTATATGCCGTGAGCTGATTATCGAGCCTTCATTGTAACAGTCGCGGGTACACTGTGTGTGTGTGTGTGGGGATTGTTGCAGTAGAACATTCCACTGTAGCGACCAGTACATTAATGGGAAACCCTAAATGTTTGAGCACCCTCTATGAAACGTCAAGCTACCCCACAGCACCCCCAAAATAGAATCTCTGGCGCCGCCACTGAGCCTGACTATTTGTGTTGGGGGGGCCCGACTTTTTTTTTTCTCCAAAGGGGGGGCCTGACAGAAAAAGTTTGAGAACCACTGCTCTAATGTGTCTCACCCGTATGAAGCACTGGAACTTCTTGTCTCTGGCCAGCAGTTCCTTGTACAGTTTGGCAGCCTTCATGTGGCGGCTGCAGAACTCAGCGTAGGTCTTCCTCATGTCGTCTGCACACTGACCTGAGAACTGCAGAAGAACACAGTGGTGCTTTGTCTGTGTGTATGAATTTGAGAAAACTGCTTAAAGGTTAATGGAAGACAGTGTTCTGACCTGCTATCTCTTATTCACATTTACCATTAGATACAAATCTAAAAGGTAATATAAATATTTTATTAAAAATATATAATCTATTTTAACATTTAAAATAACAATACCAACTCAAGTTAGGCTTACAAACAACTTATACAAGAGCTTAATTGAATACTAGATACTGATTGGTCAATTTGGATATCCAACAGTTTGCTCCTTTTTGATAGCAGACTGTTGTTAAGGACGCTTGATCAAGGGACTGGTCTGGTAAATGTAACGTCATCTCTGACCAAAACACCAATACTTGTTGAATATTTATGGCAAGAAGACATTTTTGGATTCATGATGGCTAAACTGAAATAATCTTGAGTAGCGCTGCTTCGCCGTAAGACGCACTTTTTTTCTTAATGCAGGTAATACAATCATAATAAATCAATATCTTGTGTCAAATTATTGATTTATTTGCATCTATTCCGGGTCATTCAAAACCCTGTGCACACCCTGTCAAAGTTGCTAAGCCATAGAATTACACAGAAGTATTTTCTGTCATAACCAAATGAGTTCTAGTTCTGCGTGACGTGTGCAGTGTTTCTGTCACCTGCTCTAGAAGAATGTCTCCCAGCTGGTGGATGGTGTAGTTGCGGTATGATCCAGGCTGCAGGCTGCAGTTGTGCCGCAGGAGAAGCTGAGCCAGGAAGTGGGAGTGTATCCTGATCAGCTGGTCCAGGCAGGGGAACATGGCATGAACGGTGCACAGGTCCATCTGGAGCTCATCCAGCATGCCCTGCCGGAAAACCCTTTCCATGATGTGCAGCGTTCTCATGTGGTGCAGCTCTGTCTGAATCAGCTCTGAGAAGAGCACACACATACATATGTTTGAGTCTAAAGGATCTGTGTTCAACGATACATTAAATGTCCGTACTATTGGGATGAAAGATAAAGATGAATATACGTCACCATAGATGACATCCTGCCTCTTGATGATGTTCTTGCGGTGTGTTTGCAGGTAGCTGCTCTCCACGGCCATGCTCCAGGAGTCGGCCTTGAAGTCCTGTCCCTCAAGCTCCAGCTCTTCTAACACTGAACTATAGTAGTTGTCTCCTAAATAAGAGAAAACCTTCAGCATCAAACAATCAGAGGCTCACAAATGCTGTTAGAGCTGCACAGTGATCTACCCAGGAGTGAAAAGACAACTTGATCCTTCACTTGTTTCGAAAATCTGTTTCGAAGGTCAGCAGATTACCCTGTGCAGTCAAACTTGTGTTAAGGTGAAAATAGTTATATATCTTTTAGTAATTTCAGACATTCATCATGTACAATATAGAGTACATCATCAGCAATCATCATATCAATAAACAGAAATAACAGCACAAAACATGACATCTCAACTTTACTGTAGACCTCTTTACTACACTGCATTAAAGAGAGCATGATAAAGTACTCTGCATATCATAAACATATATGAAATGTATCTTATATAACTGAAATTTATCAAATGTTTTTAGAAATACGTCAAAAATGCTCCTTTGGTCTCCCCACTCTGTGAGTGGTTGGCCAGTGTATGTTTGATTCATTTAATAGATTTACTTTAAGCTTAGTCACTTTCCATAGCTTGCTCATGTAAATGTGTCCTGTCTTAGTCCTCTGTGCTGTGTCTCAATTTGCGTACTTAGGTCCTTACATTTGCTATTTTGATTGCATAAGTGCTTACGAAAGCAAAGTATGCCGGATGCTGTGCACTACGAGTTCTAGCATTGTGGACTGATAACATAAAAAAAACATGTCTGGAACATTGGACACTTCTCACACTCAACAATCCCCATCTTATGCAAATAAAAGTTATACATGTTGTTGTCTTGGTGATTGAGCAGTCTGTTTTGATTTGCTACCCCTACGATAACATTGCTAGCTACAGTAGCTAACTGGATAACATAGGCGATAGTCTCTTCCTGTGAGGGCACAGCAGCCATGTCTGATATGAGACAACACCACCTGTTCCAACACTCTGAAACTACAGTGTACAACATGCGGCAGGGCTGCCCCTGGCCAACTTGTGGCCCCACGCAAAATTGTGTGATGAGGTCCCCCTTGCTTCTGTGTCGCGAGCATCAACGGGGGGGAGCACGCTCGTGCACTGCGAGCGGCGAGAGCTGAGGCGCGCTGAATTGCGCCGCATTTGCGCATAAGATGAGGCCCCCTCCGCAAGATGAGGCCCCACGCAGTCTGCGTGATCTGCGTGTAGGGAGGGGCAGCCCTGACATGCGGTGTACTAAGGGAAGTATCTGAATTGATACACAGCATTGGTGTTACTGAAGAGTCTCAAACACTCGTGCTTCTTCTGACACACTACACACCTTAACCAAGTTGTCATTCTCCATCTAACCTAAAAAAACCATCACCATTTTCTGACATAATAGTCAATGCACTTCGCCTAAATTCACATCAGGTGGGTCACTGAACTCTCCTAACATTGCTTTGCACCTCCTACAGGGAATGCCAATAGGTCTGTAGATCTGGAGGTCCTGTCCGTTTGTTAACTCAACATGGGCCTCAAAAATGTATTATGAATATATTTTTTAATTGCCAACAGGTGTAGGCACAACACAAACTACAACACTATAGTACAGTAACACTCCTCTGTTTCTGCTCAAAAAACGGCTGATACGCCCCAGAACGAACTGCAGTTTCCATTCCCTGTTGCACTTCTGACTCTCCGGAAGGCTTTCTTGCCTGCTTTCTAAGAACCAGCTTACTCACTTGACCTATGGCACTGACATTACTTTTATCATTTTGTTGTGAAGATGTGCAGTTTCTCGTACCGTCATCGTTCAGGGACTCTATTGACATAGCTCTGTTCCTGAAGCTGAGGGACTCTGTGGACTGGGACAGGATCCTGCGCAGCCCCAGGGTGGAGTCCTCACTCAGGGTCCTGCAAGATACACACACTTACTGAGACTTTAGTGAGGAAAGCCATTATTTATGATCGGTGTTTGAACCCAGACAGCCTATGTGACAGGAAGAAGCCTCTTAATATAAGAAAGTTCAGAAAGTCAAGAAGCAGAACATTTACAGTTTATGGCAAAAGCTATTAAAGAGAACATTTGCGCATTAGAGCAAGTGCAACGGTAAAAGATCAAATGAATAATGGCTGCTTTGGTATTATGCATGCTGACTTCCTGTTGCTCACCCTGGAACACATCAGATGCATCATTAGTGTTGTCAGTGACATTATTAAATGCATCATTTTAACCTTTATTGATTTGGATGCGTTAACAGGGTTACGGTTATTGATATTGGTTACATTCTATGTGTTTATTACCTTTCATAAGCATTTGTATGGGCTATGTAGCCGTTTTTCTTACAAAAAAGGGAAATCCTTGAAGTCAAATGTTTGCCTACACCTCTCATTAGACAATAACCCACATGTATAATAAAACGTACAGTATGAATTAGATGAATAATAACCACACATTTGAGGAAAGACAGCTTTTAGCATTTTAAAAGTCTTTCACCTGTCTAGTAAAACATTCAATTGTTTTAAAAAAAAGTGCTACAGTCCTGGGGGCTGATATAGTAAATGAAATGCCGACTACCTCTTCTTTAGTGACCCCATGGTTCATTTGCCCATCACCTTGAAACCGAATCATGTGAACAGGGACATGAATGCTTGGAGGTGTGTGGCACAGTGAACTAGTGTGTTGGTGTTCGGATCAGGGGAGCACAAGTTCAAACCCCACTGCAGTCAGCATGCCGCTGTGTCCCTGAGACACTTCACCCCAAAGTGCTCCTGTGGGGATTGCCCACAGTATTGAGTATGTAAGTCGCTTTGGATAAAAGCGTCTAACAAGTGACATGTGATGTAATGTAATGAATATCCAGATATCTTCATGCAAACATTATAACTAGGGCCGGGACTTTAACGCGTTAATTAAGATGAATTAATTACAAAAAAATTAACGCATTTTAATCGCACTTATTTTTGCACCGCGGAACGTTTCTCACTGGATGAGTTTCAGGGGTACCGATTATACTGGAGCACCAACTAACGTTCATGACTTCAGACAACAACAAACCACAGTGAACAATAGTCCAACATGAACGAAGAAGCTGATGAGACCGCTTTGGTTGGCCCCGTGGATGGGACATTTTGTTTTAAAAAACGGACGGATGGAAGCGTCGATAAGAGCACGGTTGTTTGCAAATTATGCAAAAAGGAATTTGCGTATCACCGCAGCACATCAAGCCTCAAGTATCACCTCAATGCAAAACATATAGCAGCTAGCGTGGAAGCTAGCGTGGACGTTAGCCCGACTCGGAGTACAAGGACCCACACCCAATTCGCGTTGATCAAACAGTGGCCTATGCAACAGAGAGATTTTATTTTTCATCANAAGTTTGGCTCTGTGTGTGTGTGTGAAACGAGCCATTTTGTGTGCGTGCGGCACCAGAAGCTAACAACAACGATCTCCGGTACCGGTGCGCTCTCACTCGCGCACGCACACAAAATGGCTCGTTTCACACACACACACAGAGCCAAACTTTAATGAAACACAGAGACCCAGACGTAATAGTACTGTATAATATTATTTTCGAATCAATAATTTTTAAAACATTTTTTTTTTTTTTTTTTTTTTTTTATAACCATTTTTCCTCCTGGTCTCTCGCGCCCCCCCTGTCATGCCTCTGCGCCCCCCTGGGGGGGCGCGCCCCCCACTTTGAGAACCACTGCATTAGAGACACAGCATCAACTGTACCCCATGTGTTGGTAACACAGAGTCGGGGGTCAAAGTAAAACTCCCAAGGCCCTGGTTTGTAAAGACACAAGCTACAATTGCTGATGAAGCCCTTCATCTCCAGATTAAAGGAAACTACAAGTATACACCACCTAGATATTATACGTCTTCTATCAGTGGATTGGCTGAATTGCTGTCCTCAGCTCTGAATAGTAAATCTGTTTCTAATGCCCCGCCAACAATGGACTTTAAAATATTTTAACCTATCGTGTATTCTGACTGGACCTTATTCTGCTGACCTATCAATTAATCTAATATTATGGTACATAGATTCCTGCAGTCAAATGTGTAAATGCCTTTATTCCTGAGCAGCAATGCCATTTAGTTACAATGGGCGCATGCACTCGCTCTGCCATTGGGCTGGGGATTGAGCCAGAGGGTGGTTATAGATGTATTACTATGGGATGGATGCAGACCAGGGATCATTCAGGGTGAGCTGAGTGTGGTTGCAAAATAAAAATAAAAGTCAACCAGGATCCTTTTTTCTGTGTTTCTCTCTGTCCCTGGGTAGCGGGTGAGTCGTGGGTCCTTGCTGCGTCGCCATGGTGTTCAGGAGTGCATCTTGTTGGTGATTCAGCGGATCTCCAAATATCCTGTCCTTGTTCAGCGTATTCTGGAAAATACTGCAGTGAACGGTGAAGCATCCTATATAAGAAGATAATGATCAGTCACTATACCTGCGAAGTGTACCTCCATACCCAGTTTACTGCCCTTATGTTTTGCTTGGTGGTTGTTAATATCTGAGAAGTCTTCCCAAACCTAAATCTGTTTAATGATTGGCAAAATTGATACATTTGGTAAATGTTCCGTCTACAAAAAGTAATTTGCCCGTTAATAAAGTATGTTTTTTACTTTTTCTTTGTGCTTTTTGCTTTAGGTTCTTATTCTTAGCTAATAATCCTGTTTCCTGTATTTCTCTTCCAGATGATGAAGAGGAAGCCTCTTCTATAGCCCAGGCTAGCTTCATGGTCAGAGAACTTCTAAGTTCAATAGACCAACAGGTACCACATTTGTTTTGGAAACATATTGGCCATATACAGTATAAGATATAACATATATAAAGGCAATATGGGCTTGGGCTGTTAGCATTTGTTGAGCTTCTCTTGTGTCACATCTGTTATGTTATAATCTTATTATTATAAGACAAAAGGTAATCGTTGAAACCTTGAAGAAAAATAAGGTAAAATGCTTTTAAAAGTGAACCAAGTTAAAAGCTAGTTGTTTTGCGTTGCATTGATTTTGATGTTGGTGAAATTGACTGAAGAGTCAACTGCAATTCAGCTGCAAACTGTTGGTCATTCCCATGTCTTCCCATGTCTGGATTATGTTTAGAATGATTCATTAAGCAACAATTTGTTGTTGTCCCCTACTCATCATCATCATCAATCATCATCATCATCATCATCATCATCATCATCATCATCATCATCATCATCATCTTCTTTATTTAAAGAGTCTCTTTGTCCATTATTACAAGACATACAACACTCAAATATAAATTAAAAAAGGCAGTTATTCCAATGTTTCCACAGAGGTGACTGGTATCGTACAGCACTGAAACATGGATTTGAGAGCAGCATAATGACAGAGTTATGAGAAACATTCAATCGACAGATGAATTTGTACATCAGATTTCTCAAAAGAGCATGGAACGTGTTGACTCGTGCATAACAGAACATTTCACTTGCACTACTACTGAATTACATTGAAATAGAATCAGATTAGCAAGGCTCTTTCATGTTCATTAGTACTGTCTTTCGTACTCCAAAAGGAAGATACAGTAACTTTTTTTCCTGGTTGGCAGATGGAGGACCTGGAAAAAACACAGCGTCTGCAAGAGATCCAGGCCAAGCTAGACCCGCGTTCTGAAACCAGAGTGAGGGATGGGGGACTGTTCAAGCCTTCAGAGCTGTTCCGCAGGAGACTGGTCCATGAAGGAACCTTGTTCTGGAAAACCCCAGGATCCCGGCTCAAAGGTACATCAAGCTGTAAAACTATCCGGGTTGCGTTCCAATAGTCCATTTAGCTTAGGAACCTTCCTAACCAAGTGAAATGACCCGGAAGTACGTCAGTGGCAGCCATGTTAAGTGCCGTTCCAATTCTCCAAATGAAAGGAAAGGAGGTTTCAAACTTCCTTTATAACCTCCTTTAGCTTAGGAACCACTGGACCTCCCTTACCGAAAGGAGAGGAGAAAATGCTGCCCCACAATGCCTTGCAGCCGCAGCATTTGCCATCACACAACAGTCGGCCGTTCACGGAAACAAACGATTATGACGGAGAAGTTATATCATGAAAGTTACGGTGCTTATTAAGCATTTTAAAACGTATGTGGTAAGTTGCCAAAGTGCTTTGTTTTGAACGTTCATCAGTATTATAATCAAAAAGAGAAATATGAACGTTAGTTTTTACTGAAATGATCAAATAAAGTCAAAATTTCACTGTCTTTACTGAGCTGTGTGGGGTTTGTTCAACTTTTAAAAGATGTTTGAATGGTGATATACACAGTCATAGGTGTTAAGGACTAACGTTTATAATAAATACATTTGTATTGATTTTAAGATATTTTCATACAATCATACGTATTGGGATCATTTGTATTAATGTGGACCGGAGGGAGAGGGTGACGAGCATACATTTCACTTTCCTTTGTACTTCAATTCCAACTTTGGTCATGAAGAATATGTTTCTCTGTTGTCCCTGATAAACATAAAGCAACAGCATCAGAGCACGGTGCAGAGTCTCTAGAAGCAGGACAGCGGTAAAATCCTCTTTAATCTACAGGAAGTTGTACCGCACTGGCTTTTGGTAAAGGCCCAGTGATGGCCTCCTGGCTCCTCAGCTTCCTCAGCTCCTCCCCTTTAATCTCCTTTTATCTTTCCCTGGGTCTCTCGACTGCATGGCTATTTAGTTGTCTTCTTCTGCTGCCCTTCAATTGTGATTTCCCTTGTCGTCTTCTTCCCCTGTCCGTCCTTCATTATGATTTCCCTTGTCGTCTTCTCTGTCTGGGCAACGCAAGGCCTATTAGGTTTTTAGTCGAGGTTTAAGATTCGGATAGAGGGATAAGGAACTGGAGACTCACTTGCAGTGCCCCCACAGTGCCCTTATCACCTATCCTCTTAAGTTTTCCTGGAATCCTCTTCTCTGACGGCCATGAAATCTCTTAGGCTGACGTGAAAGGATAGACTGCACAAACTACTACGCGGTCGCATGCAGTAACACACGTAGACGACGACACCACTTTGAATACCTTTGATGTCACAAGGATAATGTGAACCTGAGGTGTACCTACAAATTATTCTTGCT
>NW_011335574.1:0-4354 GCF_000735185.1 Notothenia coriiceps | reverse complement strand
GTGTGTGTGTGTGTGTGTGTGTGTTGTGTGTGTGTGTGTGTGTGTGTGGTGTAGGTGTGTGTGTGGGTGTAGTGGTGGTGTGTGTGTAGAGGTGTGTGTGGTACAGTGTGGTGCGTAGATGCAGCGGACAGATGGGTCTCAGGTTGTTTGGTGTCCTATTGCTACTTTATACTTGTAATAAACTTTTGGCCCGTAAGTTTATTTTCCTCATTGAGCGACCAGAGAGAGGGGGGGGGATATAATCCAGCTCTTGATGTGTTACGTTAGTTATGAGAGTGCTCGTTTGGATTCTGAAGATGTATGACATATATATGGAATATAAGCTACCAGTATATTATATATATATAATATTAATATGATATGTGGTGTGTGTGTGCCGGCATCTGTAGCCTTGTTATTGGTTCATATTACCGCACTGTGAATGAACTTAAAAGTAGAATGTATATAAGTGGTCATGAACACCTCGGTCCATTAGGACAGGAGGGGATGCTTGGCCTCCTGTCATCCACTTAATGGACGTTCTCTAAAATGACCGCTCGGCAGAGGAGAAGGAGTTTCATTTCTTTAACCGCCTGCTTGCTTTCCCCTCCTCTCTCTGCTCGGATTCCCTCCTCAGTCCTACCGCTCGATCTCCTGTGGCGGGGGACTAAGGTCTCGAGGATAGGAGTCGGGGGATAGAGTCGAGGAGGGAGTTAGAAAATAAGAAAGGGCCAGGGTGTGTGTGTGTGTGTGGGTGGTGTGTTGTGTGGTGTGTGTGTGTGTGTTGTGTGTGTGGTGTGTGTGTGTGTTGTGTGTGTGTGGTAGAGTCGGGGACAGACAGGTCTCAGGTTGGGGTTTTGGGGTGTCTATGGCTTACTTTTAATCTTGTAAATAAAACTTTTGGCCCGTATGTTAATTTCCTCATTGTAGCGACCAGAAGAGAGGGGGGGGGGGGGCCTGCTGCTGTGCCTCATGTCATCATTAATGGACGTCTCTTTAAAATGACCGCTCAGAGGAGAAGAGTTCTCATTTCTCTAACCGCCTGCTGCTTCCACTCCTCGGCTCCTCCGCTCGCCTCTCCTGTGGGCGGGACTAAGTCTCGAGGATAGGAGTCGAGGATAGGAGTCGAGGAGGGGAAATTAGTGAAATGAGAAAGGCCCTCTGTGTCTTGAACCACTTCCTTCTCTTGTGTTGTTGTTATTATTTTCCTTTTATACTGGGGACAGTTTAGCTTTTATGAATCCAATGTTTTCTGATGGAGTTAACAGCGGACAGTATATTGACTTACTTGACTGGTTGACATGAATGGGTGTGGTCCCTTGATCAGAGCGTCCTTGGAAACAGTCTGCTATTGAAAAAGGAAGAAATAGTTCTAAATGTTGAAATTGACCAGAATCAAGTTATATTTCTCACAGGCTCTGCCCTCTACTGGACTCTATGGGTACTCCCCTCGATCCTATCTATGCAGGCATTATTTTACTGAGACTCATACCCGTAGCCGGACCCCTGGATGGGCCTACCTGAATGCGCGCGCATCCACCGCATAAGAGGGGGCCTCGCCCGCTCACTGCTATCCCTTTCTCTTTCAGCTAAGCAGCTATTTGAGTAACTGAGCGAGAGATAAAAGGATAGAAAAGAACAAGGAAAAGATTTTCTTCGGAGAATCGAATATGGACTCACCTGAGCTCGACGTGGTGGAGATGGAGGACCTCGTGCAGGGAGTGCCCTTCGTCTTCGCCATCCCAGCAGCCAGGATGGGTCCGGGCATCGGAGAGGAGGACGACGAGGTGTCATCATCGTCGTCCTCCTCTCGGTTAACCCTAACCGCCTGGAAGGCCATCAGCAGAGGTCGGCTCGTCAGGACTTCTCGGCGGTGATGGCTATGGCGGCGGAGTGTGCAGGCTTGCCACTTCCCCCACAGATACCTCCGAGGCCGGTGAGCCGCCTGCATCAGGGCTTCTACGGCACGGGCCGTCCAGCACAGCCGGCCTTCGTTTCACCCCCCCTGCCGGACATCTGGCGGTGTGTGGTAGCGTCCCGGCGGAGAAAGGTGATTTATCCGGCCAGGACACGAGGGCTCCGTCGCAGCGAAGAGGTACCGGGGGGAGCTCCATCCTCCAGGAGTGGACTGACGGTGGGAGGAAGTGTTCCGGCGGAGAGAGGTTATTTCTCCGGCCAGGACACAAGGGCGAATCCCGCCTCCTCCCTTTTTGACCCACTGGTTTCAAAGTCTTCTTTTCAAAATAAAAAAAAGATAAAATGTATTCCAGTTTTAAGTGTCTCTTCTTTCCACACACCCACACAGCCACGTAATGTTGATCGTACAGTTTCCCCACTCGCTGCCCAAGTTGTAACTCCAGTAAAGGAGGCAGCTAGTCCGCATGCGCGGGTGAGAGTGATAAACCGCGCTATGCGGGTACAGGGACATTATGGCCGGTGTAGCAGGGTTAGGAAACATTTTACCCCGAGTGTAAAAACTCCGCTTGATGCATTTTACGGTCATCCTCTCAGCAGAGGCTCCAAAACACAGAAAGTATTTGCGTTTTTTTGCCTGGGGAAAGCTGTAGGTGGGCGTTGGTCTCTAACAGAGACGTGGCACAGCAACCTCCTAGAGCTACGGGCAGTAGTGTTGGTCCTCCAGCATGTCAGACCCTTAATTCAGGGGAGACATGTAATGGTCAGGAGCAATAACAGCACCAAAGTGCATATATCAACAGGCAGGGCGGAGTCCGCTCCGCCGATTTGTTGACCACAGCGGAGGGAAATGTCCCAGCGGAGAACAGGTGATTTCTCCAGGACGCAAGGGCGAATCCCGCCTCCTCCCTGTGTGACTCTTTGGTTGCAATGGCATCTTTCTCAAAAGAGAAAAGATACATTGTATTCCAGTATGAGTGTCTCTTCTTTCCACACAACCACACGGCCACGTAGTGTTGACAGTACAGCTCCCCACTCGCTTCCCAGGTTGTGACTCCAGTAAAGGAGGCAGCTAGTGCGCATGCGCGGGTGAGAGTGATAAACCGCGCTATGCGGGTACAGTGACATTATGGCCGGCGTAGCGGGGTTGGGAAACAATTAACGCCAAGTGTAAGAACTCCGATTTTTTTTTTTCACTGTTTGGGCGGAAAACATCATTGCGGAGCACACGTTCCCACGGGAGTGCGCCGTGGTGCGTTCAAGGACCTCAGTAGAGAGTCGGCCCTTTTTTGTGTCGACCCCCCATGGGCAGAGCTTCCCGTCACGGGGAGTTTTGCGGCGGGGCGGGTCACCAGAGAGTACCACAGCTTTATTGCTGGGGCCCCACAGTTGATCTCCTAGAGTACTACAGTAGTTTTAGTCCTCCAACATTTCAAACCCTTAATCCAGGGAAAACATGTAATGATCAGGATCGACAACGGCACCACAGTGGCAGCGAGGAAATTGTGGTTTGGGGCTGCAGAGGTGGTGTTATCTCTGAGAGCCCTCCACATTCCGGGTCTGGAGAACAGTAGGGCCGACCTCATGCTGAGGGGCAGACCCTTGCCAGGCGAGTGGGCGCTTCACCTGGAGGTGGTGAAGCGGATCTGTTCGCCATGGCTCTGAACGATGACCCGCCTTTGGGGGTAGACGCGTTGCACACGAGCCGTGGCCAGAGAAGCTGCTTTACGCCTTTCCACCGTTGCCTCTCATTCTCCCTCTCCTGGGGAAAGTGAGGCGGAAACGTCTGTCAGTCATCCTGGTAGCACCGGATCGCGTGGGGGTGCCGTCGTACTCAGAGATGACACAGATGAAGGTGGGCCAGCCCTGGGCGCTCCCCCAAGTTGGGTGGCGATCTCTCAGGAGGCAGGTGCAATCGGGGTGTTACCCACTCTGGACCACCCTCTCAAGGCTTGGCTCCTGAGAGGGACAGGCTGAGGCAGGATGGATTGTCTGATAGTGTTATTCAGTCTATCCAGGCAGCTAGAGCGGGATCCACCACAGCCTGTTACAGGCCGAAGTGGCTGGGATTCCGGCGATGGTGTGATGAGCGGAGAATAGAGCCCCTATCTTGTAAATTGGGATCTATTTTTTCGTACTTACAGTTGTTGGTGGACAAAGGGCTTGCTCATTCCACAGTGAAAGTGTATGCAGCAGCCATCTCATCCTGCCATGGGATTTGGCGGCAGGTCAGTTTTTTGCTCAACCGCTGATGTCGCGGTTTTTGCGGGGGGTTAGGAGGCCCAGTGGTTCGTGCCTCTGCCCCGCAGTGGGACCTGCCGCTGATGCTCGAGGCTCTGGTCACAGGACCATTTGAGCCTCTGGAGCTCTCTTCCCTGAAAGCACTGTCATGGAAGACAGCATTTCTACTTGCCTTAACATCAGCCAAAAGAGTGTCTGAGTTAACCGCTCTGTCGGTGCA
>NW_011335573.1:0-5583 GCF_000735185.1 Notothenia coriiceps | reverse complement strand
ATGGCTAACGCTAGCATGTATGCTAACGCCACCGTGTATGCTAACGCTAGCGTGAATGCTAAAGCATTTTCTCATTGTGTTTATTTTGTTTCCAAATGTCATCGCACCAGACGTCCCCGTTTTCCGGGGACAGTCCCCGTTTGTATTGACCTGTCCCCGGTTGAAACTGTCCCCGGAAATGTCCCCGTTTTTTAATATACGTTAAAAACACATAGCAAGGTGAAATAAAATGTTTCATGTCAGGAAACACTGGGTAAACACTACAGACTGTGGTCAAGCCAGCCCCCACTTCGGAAAACACAGTCAAGCCAGCCCGCACGTTGTATTGCAGTGCGCGAATATCCTATGCATTATAGAGGCCTGTAAAAACTGCCTTCAAAATAAAAGCGTTTACTCGGTCAATAACAAATATACCTAAAAAACACACCAAACATATTCATATACTGGAGCTTAAATTAAGAAATATGTACTATATAATGTGATCGATAATAATTTAAACAAACTACGTATAACTACCACATTATAACTGAGTGAATGTAAAATGTAAGAATACAGTTATGAAGACACATCTGACATTTCCACTGGGTGACTAATTTCAATTGATGTTGACACCATCTCACAACACTCCTAAAATAACATTACTTTCTGAAGCACAATTTAAAATGTATGCTGTTTAAAATCTCAAATTAGATCTATTGTCCATCTATATTTTGATTATTATTTAGTGGAAACCGTCCATAATCAAAGAATCATTTGAAGTCAATCAAATACTTATTTCACTTCAGATAGCAGGAGACCCCATCTAGTCAATCAGAGAAAATCAGGACAATCTGATGAAGAATTTCAAAATAAAATACTTTTGAAATTTCATATATGGGCTATAGTCCTTCTGTTTTTATACAAGAGTAAATACAAAACTGTCAAATTATCAAAGACTTATTTCACTCCAGGGTGATAGCAGGACACCCCATCTAGTCACTCAGAGAGAATCAGGAAAATCTGATGTACAGTTTCAAAATAAAAGGCCTTTGAAGTCTCATATATGAGCTATCTTCCTTCTGTTTGTATCCAACAGTTCAAATTACATTAAACCAGAATTGTCCTCCTTTTTTCTTTAACAGTGAAGAAAATTGGATATGTTAATGATATATTGACCGCAAAACTCAAAATGTCCCCGGTTTTCATTTTGAAAATCTGGTCACCTTAATCTAAAAACACTACGCCGAGTGGGAAACGCAACCAAAAACGGGGCGGGCACGGCACGCTTAAACCACGCTGTAGTGGAAATGCACCATTAGACACACAATGAGTACAACTGACACCATTTCTTAGTATGGAACAACAAGGTCTATCCCTCGTGGATTATCAGAAGCAGCAGTTAGAAATATGCTTCTTTAAGTCTGTGTTACCTTCCAGTCTGTCCGGCACCACACAGGTGTCGTCATAGTACAGGTGTTGCTCTCTGTCAGCACCAAACCCTGTGGGGCGAAACATACATTTTCATAATGAAAGGTTACATTTATTCCAAGGAGAACAATAACAAACAGATTTAAAAGTAAGAACAAACAAACACACAACTCACCAACATTGTTATTCTGGTACAAGACTGGAGACTTCCCAAACGACGACTGGCAGGGCTGAACCTCTGGAAGAAACAAAGCAGGAAGTCTTTTAGGTCTCACTTCTAAAAGAATATGCCATTTTAAAATGAAATCACTCAATTACATCAATAATAAAATCAGGAGTTTGAGAAAGGGTTTGTTTCAGTGCACGTAGCAGAGGAACTCACCTGAGTCGAAGGCGTAGTCTCGCGGCTCCTGCTTGATGGTCACGTGATTGAAAGAGTTCTGGGGTCCCGGCTCTGGGTACCGAGGGTCCACCAGCTCCTGCTTGAACACTCTCTGAGGGACCAGAGGCTCTGAGAGGTGGCGCTGGTACAGAGGGCGGCCATCACGGCTCGAGGGTTGGTACGGAGAGTTCAGAGGAGTCTCAGGAGGGAGGAAGGACAAGCAGGGCTCCGACAGCTGCCTCTGAAACCTGCAGAGAGGAGGAGACGAGGAGAGGAGGGTCTCAACAAACTGTTTCAGAAGTCAATGGAGGGGCGTGTTTTTTTTAAATTTGTATGTATTTCAACAAGGACCAATCATACAAATACATTAATCTCAGAAAAGAGACGATGAATTATGCCAGATTTTAGCTAATAGCTCATTTCAAACTGCAGTCCTTAAATCTGATGTTAAACAATAGCACAACTATATCAAAATACCAATAAAGTGTGTCAAATCAAAGGTATTAATAGTACGATTTTAGCATATTGCAGTGCATGTTTTTCAAAGATGTGAGCATATGAGGAAAGAAATTAATGATGCTAGTTGTGTGAGTTTGTAAAGAGATGTTTTTTTGATAATTGTGGCCCTTATTGACTTATTTCATCAAAATTGTTCTCTATTTTCTCACAACTTTCCAAACAAGAGCGTTGAAAAGTCAAAATGTAATGAAAAAAGATATGTGTAAACATTTATAAAATTCACCACATTGTTTAAACTAAGTTCTTTAAAGAATGCTGATTTAATAAAAAATGGATTACCTCAATAAAATCACATTGTTCAAATTAAGGATTTTAGTTTCTGAGTGACTTTGTGACATCAGACCTCAATAGAAGCTTCAAATGTACCAAATAAAAACATTTGAAATCATATTAAAGTTGAACGTCCAACCCACCTCTGTTCTGTGCTGAAAGACGCAGGGGGGCAGCTGGTGGGGAGGCGGGGCAGAGCAAACTGCTGGCTCTGATTGGCCTGAGGGCCTCTGCTGGAGATCTGGGGGCCCGGAGGGTGGAGCTGCCTCTGAACAGGTGGAGGTCCTGAAGGATGAGAGGGGGCTGGAGGAAGGGATTTGAGCCCCGCTGGCTTATTGTCACAGGCACTGAGGAAACAGGAAGTAGCTGTAAGCACACGTCGCACACACACACCACTTCAGGGGACATTACATTGACTTACATGCATTTCCTGGAAACTTATCCTAACCTTAACCATAACCAACACATGCCTAACCCTAACCCTAACCCTTAACCTTACCCTAACCCTAAATCTAACCAAGTCTTCACCCTAAAATTAATGATTCCCCTCATGAGGACCTCCATTTTGTCCCCATAAGGGAAGCGAGTCCCCACACGTGACTGTGTAAAAAGATTTAGGTCCCCACAAGTGAAGCGAGTCCCCACACGTGACTGTGTAAACAGATTTAGGTCCCCACAAGTATAGTAATGCTAGACCACACACACACACACACACACACACACACACACACACACACACACACACACACGCACACACACACGTACACACACACACACACACACACACACACACACACACACACACACACACACACACACACACACACACACACACACACACACACACACACACACACACACAGTCTGACAGCTAGAAACTGTGTCAGCCCTTCAGAATAAAACATACTTGTTTTCAGTTCGAGAGAACATGTTAGAAAAAGCATTGCAGGGAATAATGATCTCCCGCCTAAAGTAATCTCCATTACCACAGATCTTTGTTTTAAGGAGGCTGTTGCCAACATGTTAGTGTGTTGATCTTCCAATCAGGGGAGAATATCCAAGTGAAATCTATCTCAAATGCAGGAACAGAGCAGCTTCACCCTCAGAGGATAAAGAAGTTCTGCTTACAGTCTCTCTATATATTCATGAGGAAACAACTGGTCCTCCATCCCATCATTAAACCATTAAACCCCCTCGTCCTTAAAGGTGGGGTAGGTAAGTTTGAGAAACCGTTTGAGAAACCGGCTCGAGATACACTTTTTGTTATATTCCATGGAATGCTCTTAACTTCCCGATAGCAATGAATATCTGAAGTGTTTTGACAGAAAATCCATAAAAATTTCATCTGTGGAAGCCGTAGTACTGTAAAAAGCACAGCCAATCATTATAGCCGGCCCGGCTAAACTAACTGGATGGCCTACCTGCCTGTCAGCCTTCCATCTGTGCACAAACTTATCTCGTGCCCTCATTGGTCATGTTACTTGTGTATTTTCAAATTCTAGCGCACTCGAGCTGGTTTCTCCAAAATTACCTACCCCACCTTTAACCATTTAAATCCACCTTTTACTTCCTTTTGCCCTCCTGAAATGTATATCCTAAACACATGTCTCTGTTAAAATCATACAGGTCTAAAAGGCAATCAGAGTATACGACTATATGTTTTAAATGAGTATATGATAACTTGACACGACAGACACTTCACCCACACCAGATTGCCCACAGTATTGAATGTATGCAAGTCACTTTAGGTAAAAGCGTCCAACTAGTGACATGTAATGTAATTTAACAAAATACTGTCCTCTCGTCAAATTTAACCTGTTTTCTAAATGTCTTATCACAAATATGTGTTTCTTTCATATAAATTCAACAACAATAACATGAATATGTTCCCTCCTGATTACTCATTTGTTGAGCTGTTGGCTGCATGCTTCTCTGTGATTGGCTGAGCTGTTGAGAGCAGCGATGTGATTGACTGAGAGGGTTTTTAAAACCACCATACCCTCTGATCTGTTCTTCTCCCGGCTCTTTTGCACTTTACACTCATCACTCTGGATGTCCTGAATAACACTTCAGTTCTTTTTTGGGAGTTTGTTCCAGATAATGGTGTTCATGTTAAAATGCCCAAAAAACTATGGCAAAGAGTATTAGACTCACACCTTTTTACACTGATTATTTATAATACTTCCTAATAATTATAGTATTGTGAATCACAGATTAATGTAGATTTTGGAACAGTTCTACCTCTGTGTTCGTGTTGGAGCTGAGTGAAGAATCAGAAGTGTTTGCATTAATTGAAACTCTCGTTCTCTCCTCAGGAGGTTCAGTTTCTGCTTAGTTTTGTTCACATGTTGTTTATAAGAACAGCTGGTGGTGAGGAACATCTGCACATCCATCCATCATGTGAAGTCTAGAGTTGTTTATTTACAAGACAACATGTATATGTTTACACAGCTGTAGAACAACACTTGTGTAAGGAAAATAGCTTTTGAAACATAAAGTTGTATCTGAATTTCTTTCTCATGTTAACAGGCCTCCCGATCCTGACACTCGAACGTCTTTCCTGTCTGGCTGTCTTCGTCGCCGGTGTAGGTACAATATGTGTTCGGGGTCAGTCGTTTACTAATGACGTCACGCATTGGCTGTACGGCAACCCAAGAGGACATTTTACACGGCCAAATTTCCGAATGTATTGAAACTCCAGACTCAACGTAAGAGCTTGAGCCTCTTCGGGGGGTGCTAACATTGAAACATACACTTAATTCTTCACTTCCCACCCAAAAGAGTGCCGAGCAGGGGCGGCGCCAGGGGGGAGCTAGGGGGTGCTGAAGCCCCAATAAATATATGTTTTGTTTTTTTAATAAAATTATTATTATTATTTTTATAAAATTAAATTAGAAAAATTATTGATTGCAAATGTGAAACAAACTCATTTTTGTGACCAAAAACATAAAGCCAACACAGGTGATAGGATTAGGCCAGTGGCCAGCACCCATTATATTTTTGAC
>NW_011335572.1:27419-36732 GCF_000735185.1 Notothenia coriiceps | reverse complement strand
GAGAGAAAACTTATCTTTCCATCCCGTTTGAATTGTACCACGAATTACACATATGATGTTTTTCAATCTTAAAAAATAATTTCCATGTCAAAAAAGTCACAGTTTGTCGTAAAACTGTTGAAATATAAGACGATGAAAAATACGCAACTAGAAAGACTACAAATCCCAGAATCCCGGTCCCGCATGCTGGCTCTTACAGAACCGACTAACTCCCCTTGTGTGTATGTACAGTTCTCAACGTGCCCAGACTTGGAGTGATTTTCACCTCTTTTAATACTTTCCGCCTCATTCTGAAAGAAAGAAGTGAAATGTGCCAACGTGACGGCCGTCTTGGTGTGTGGTGCGAGACGGGAGACAGTTCATTGAGCGGTTCACACAAAAAAAGTGTTACAACACATTTTTATTTTTTTGACTTGCAAAATTATCTTTTAAGTTGACAAACATCATATGTGTAATTCGTGGCACAATTCAAACGGGATCGAAAAATAATCTTTCTCCATTGACTTCAATACATACTTTTTCCGAAATGGAAGTCCCCCGGAAAAGGAGGGACTTCGCCTCTCCAGTGACCTGGGAACAAGACAACATTTGATCCTGGATAGAAAGTAAAATGTGTTTTAAACATCTGCGTTCATACAGTATTCATAAAGTGGTTTGTCTTCAAAAAAACGTATGTCTATAAGGACGATTTCACAACACAAGTTAAATATTACAATGAGTGCAGGTTAGGATTTGAATACTTTGTTTCCTTGATGACCAACATCATGATTTCAGAGAATACTTTGGCCATGTAAGAATAGGTGAAATTAACAGATGATTACAAATAAAGCTAAATGTAAGGGATTTGTTTAACTGTTAGGTAGGATACATTCTTAGTTGTCTGGAGGTGTTAGATGTAAGAGATAGCTGCATGCATTGGAAAAAAACTATCCGCAAAATGACTGAATATTTCCATGTGTGTCATAAAAATAGGTACAACAGAGGGTTTTGTGTGTCTTAACATAATCATATAACCCTTAAATAATGACATTACGGGAAGGAACTGACAACAAACTGACTTCTTATCCATTTTGGAAAAGAGTAAGTGGAAATTAAGTTAGAAGCCCTGGAGACCAAATTATAATCTCATTATAGAGATCTCTTGTGTTGCCAGAGAGCCACATGTTGTTGGAACAAGAGCTAACTCACAAGCTAATAAGGACGACAAGTTAACAGCTAAGGTTGAAATAAACTAGACTTTGATTAAAACTGGATTTCAATGTAACAATGTAACTAACGTATTTAGAACAACTGTAGTTCTCCTGTTCTGCCCTTTTAGATTGCATTCAACTAATCTGATTATTCTTGCATCTAGAACAGCACTTTCAATAAAAAAAGCTTGTTTAAACAATGTTTCTGATCTGTGTAAAAGGACTTTTTCACCAGCCTCTTTACTACAGCACTGATGGCATTATGCAACGGTTGAAATGGAGGTGTGCTGCAGGCAGTGCGGTGACCTTTTGCGAGAGATTCTGCACGCGGCAGAGGAGTGACTCACTTCCGAATTGGTGGCGATGGCTGATGAACGCCAGGCACCTTTCCCAGCACTGCCCCCCTCCTCCTCCTCCCTTTCGAGAAGCCCAGCTTTGTTCTGAGCCAAGGCAGCTTACACAACTCCCTCCAACAAAAGCCATGCAGGAAACTATTTGCCTGTACAACCACTGATAACGTCTGGTGGGAGGTCAGTGGGACAGGCAGTCATGTGATGAAGCAGAGCTGAGGAATATTGAACAGTGAAAGCATGCATGTAGAGCAATGTGGGTCCACTGAGGTTGTTCACTGGACCGAAGCTGGTCACTGCCCTTCAGCTGCTTTGAGTGACAGGCACGCTGATACTGAATATTCACAAACTGTGAGCAGTAGCCTACTAACAAGTTCACAATGATCATGTTGTTGCTCTGTCTCTTTACACTGGATGTGAGGCATCATGTGCATTTGATAAATACAATACTGTGAAACTACATTATTGGCACTTGCAAACAAAAGCTTGATGAAAGCTGTAATTACTTTAATTAAACTTTTTTATTAGGGCTATTTTTTCAAATGTTATTATATATAAGTAAGCAGCTTAATAGTTTCTTTTTATAGGAATATACAGCATATAGGGTTTATTCTGTAAGCAGATGTAGTGGACTGGCTAATGTTTGCAAGCTAACAAAGCTAGCAAACATATTAGCCTACTGCAAGGGCTGTAAATCCTGCTCCCACCACAAGTCCACTTTTATCTACTGTGCCTATTGTTTTCCCACAGGAACATACATATAACTACATGATGGTGAGATCATTTGAGGAAAAGAAAGGTGGGTAAGGAGACGAGCAAGAGTGCCACAATAAATGTTTGCTAATATAGCTAGCTTGCGAGGATTAGCCAGGCTTTCTTCACATATGTGGGTCTGCACAATTAACTCTCTTTTTTCCAAAAAGGATGATATGATTTGAAAAGGTTTTATGTCAACATCATCTATCATTGATTACCTTTATTTGTTGTTTATGTTGGACAAGTGGTGTAGAATGAGACTAGGTTATCAAAAGCGTTGGCCCCCTAAAATAGCATAAATAACAGCATAGCTAACATGCAGAATTAAAAAGAGAAGGAATTAAACACATTTTAAATAGTCTTTCAAAAAGGAAAATCATTTGTCAGTTTGTTTTGTAGTTACTATGCTACTCAGTACTTCTTAAACTAAAACATTTTCCATGATTGCCACACATATAAAGTAGGCTAAAGGCCTATGTGAAGAGTCTAGGTAGGCTTCCAAGTTTATAATTTAGTATTTGAAAACAGTTATTAATCTAGACTTTCCACGGTAATGTAGAAGTTGATACAAGAACTAGCCTGGTGTATTTTCCTATTCTTCATTAACAACTTTAAATTGCAATAAAGTCATGATAATAAATCCCCACATTTGAACAACATGTGATATCATCTGAAACTCATCCAAGGCTCAGACTCAGTGGAGACCGGAAAAAACACAGCAGAGGTTGTCAACTGTTAAAGCAAGTGACGGTCATGGCTTTTTTCAAGGCCAGCCAGTAAAATGAGGGGAGATAGCTGTTTCAATGTGCTCTGGCTCAGCTAGCATGCAGAGCTCAGGACAGGTGCTTTGCAGATGTCAGGATGTGAGGCCTATCCCCCCCCCCTTCTTCAGTTTCAAGCCAATGAGCAACATGATTTAGGCAGGGTAAACACACAGGGCCGGGTTAATTTTGTATGAGGGTTTCCCATCATTCAAGTAATTTGGGCCTGTCAGTAATAATGATGCCAAACAATGAGGCCATGCATCCCAGTTCCCTGTTTACAAACGGAGAGAGGGCGAGGGAGACGGAGAAGGAGTCAGAGAGAGAGAGAGAGAGAAAGAGAGAGAGAGAGAGAGATGCCACATGTTGAACAATGTGATTTAGTGTTGTTTCCAAGCAACATCCATAAACAGGAACAGACAAACGTTGCAGCACAATCAAACTGTAATTTCTTATTTACGTTGAAACTTGACTTAGAGAGAATGTTAGCCTCCTCGTGCCTCAATCTCATGATTCAACGGTTAATAATTATTTGTTGTTTACTTCCACAACACCCCTCGGGTTTATAAAAAGTTGGGGGGTGTCCGGAGCTGCTCAGAAGTACACAAACGACACACACACACACAGGCCCCCACATTCATGCTTGCTGGGTTTATGAGCCGGTCTGTGCAGGCGATCAACAAGCCAGTGTTTCCCGCCGTGTGTTTGCCCGTATGAGCCTTGAAAAAAAAAATAAAGCCACAAAGGCAAACAGGGCTAGCGAAAGAGCCAGTCTGTTTGTAAGGCATTCCTAGACCCGAGCCAAAAGTCCAGTCCCGTCCCCCCCCGCCCCCTTCAACACCACGCTGGTACCTTTAACACCCTAAAAATCTACCACCCCCTACAGATGGGGCCCCGCGTACTCCAGCGAGGCTCTAAACGTGAAACTGCAAGATGCACAGAAAGTTGGATGTGTGAGCGGGGGCCGGCGGGGGGGCTAAGAGTGCTGACTTGTGTGGCAGGCCAAATACATTATAGATTCTCTCTTTTGAAAAAAAATGTTTTATTGCCGATGCAGACGTTTATTTTTCCATTCCCTTCATAAATTATTGTCAGCAATCACTCGTAAAACATATGGAGGGAGGGGGGGGGGCTAAGGTCTGATGCATTTTGCCAGCGGCGGCTCTTGGTGATGTGGGCGAGCCCCTCAGATTTCCGCGAGGTGGCATGTTCGCCCAGTCGCTAAAGGCAAAGCAAGACGAAAAAAGAAAAAGTAGTAATGATCCAGGGGCCTCTCAGTTTTGGAGCCCGGCGGAAAAGCCTGCTGACTCAAGATGACCCAAAGTTTGTACTGATAGTGAGTCGGAGGAGATGAGGGGTTTTGATGCCAGTTTGTTACCAGTAAGTCGACTATCAGAAACTAGTTTGGGTCAAACAGTAATGCCCCGGCTGACTAACTCTTAAATATTCAAAGATCTTCAGCGGCATGTTTGCTGATGATACAAAACAAGTTCGGGTGTGTCCAATGTGCTCTGCATGCCCAAGTGGATTGAAAAGCAGGAAAACTAAACGGACATGTGCTGACTGAGCTTTTAATCCGTAGCACATCAAGCGTTCCTACCAGTGCTTGTGTTGGTCCCGTAACTATGGTACTAGCTTCATTTTGAAATTGTAATAACGTACCTATTTGAGAACAGAGTAGGGTATCTTATTTATTAAGCCTGAGTAACCTTCCTGCTTTCAGCCTTGATTTATGTCAAGGCCTAATTGTTTGAATAGTTCGAAAAAATCAACGTTCATTCGCAGAATTCCACAATTCTGTGCTTTGGCACAGAAAAGGAGCTCTATCTTCAAAGGGACGGGCACAGACATGGAAAGGGATGTTGCTTGCTACAAAGAAGTATAGACTCTTTTAGTAAAAAAGAAGTCAAAGCTTTGAAGTTGACAATATCTAGAAACCTCTGCCTTCATTTTCTAGCAGCCACCCACACAATGGTTAGTGGTAATTGCAGGTGTGTTTTTGACTCAAAGAAATCTCAACTTTTTTCCCAGTGAATGTTTTACAGAGACACCAATTTCAGCCTAATTACTGCAAATGCCCAAGGGATTTTGTCGGGCCATAGGGCCTCGATCATCATTGAGTTTCCTATCTACAGCATTAGCATATTGACTTAACATGGACGTTTTCCTAAATGAAATTCTTCATATATTATTACTTTTAGCCTTAAAGCTTCCTTCCTACCCGACCTCCACCACCAGCAGAAATGTCCGGAATCCTTGTGTCAGTCATTCCACCTTACATAAAAATGGGCCAGCCGAGGCCTCTTGCGACGCAGGGCTTTTAAATGGGGTGCGGAAAAGCTGATATGATACTCAATTGGAGCGCCACCACATCTTTGTTTTCCACATATTCCTCTAATGACAAGGTTTCCTTTGGTGGTTTCTCAAACCCCCTTCTGAAAACCAAGGGCCTCATTGTATGAACATCCAACACACACACACTAAGTCTTAAACACTGAAATGTGTATGCTAAAAGGGATCTTTTTAACCATGACTCTTTCAGAATGCTGTCGATAAGGTTGAAATTCAGCGGTGAGAGGGGAGGGGTATTACAGACTTACCGCTCACACATGTTTATCTGTTGCATCATTAAAGGAAAAGTTATCTTCGATCTTTTACCAATAATCTGCCAAATAAGAGGAACTCAGAACGACCGGGAGAAAGGTTTCCGATGTAGGGTCATTAAAGTTGTTTGGTTTCAAATGGAACTTCCTAAATGGGTAAAATATGTTCAATATCCTATGCTGGAAGAAACAAACCAAGACCATCTAACAATTTAAGACTTGATGGATTACTTTGGAAAAAAACAACTGAAAAAAACGATTTATGTTTTTTTAACGATTGACTCACCTTCCTTATTTTTGCTTGATAGCTCATTAAACGAGTAACAAACGTCCATACTTATTAATGGCCTTTTATCAACAATTGAAGCTACAATAATGATGGACCCAATATCCTTTTTAAGATTTGGACAACAAATGCTATAACTGTAGGCCCTGATAAGAAAGTGAGAAGGGGCCCATGCATTGTATTATGGGTTATTAGACTGCCAGACATTTTCACTTAAGGCTTCCAGACTTGCTAGTAGAATAATTAATAAAAGGTAATGGCGTCTAGCTTTTTAATACGATTTTTGATACAGCGTTTCCTAACATAAATATGCGCTTAAAAATGGCCTTACTTATTGATGTTTTAAAGCACTGCTATAATACTTTGTTGCGCGAAGCCATTATAAGCGTGTTTTTAGACAGCAAGCCAGAAGTGAAGCCATTTTAATGCTTTGCTATGTGTTTTCAGTAGATATGCTTACTTGTTTATCATGTGTTTAATTATAAAAGCATTGAAGAAATGCAAAATGGATTAATGTGGCTATAACTTATCAGACTCTCATATGCTGTCCACATACATTGCTTATGGTAACTCTAACTTCAAGCTCATGCCTTGCCCAGAAGGCTACTTCAATACCCTCCCAGCTCCCAGCCATTGGAGCCACAACCACGTAAAACCCTGCAGATACAACTAGCAACCTTATGCCTCTCTGGCTCACTGCACTTGCAATGTCCCACTGTAGCCACAATTCACCCCCTACATCATGCTGGCTCCGCATGCCACACAACGATAGCCACGCTTGGAGTGTATGATTCTCCATGTGGAGTGATATAACTTACAGCACGGTCCAGCGCTGCTTATTGTGGAGGTCCGGTTGTCCTTGTAAGATAAGACAACGGCAAACTTTAATGACCCCAGAAAGGGAAAATTAGGGCCGTTGTAGCCAGCAAATGGTAACAAGACTCAGCACAAGAATAACAACATGTAAATAAGAAACATAGCAAAAGTGGGGTTACGTTAAGCACACCTGACACTTTTGTAGCACCAGAACCATGGCAAGCAGACAAATATGAGGAAACAAAATTAGTTAGGGTATCAACATTGAGATGCGGACGCAAAATAGAGACCGTAAAACCTTTGAGCGTCAATAAAATAAAGCATAAAAGCGGAAAATCCTACAATTCCCAAAGGATGCACTTTTCTAATTAAGGGGGCCCGATTCATGGCCTCATTTTCAGTTCCATATTGTATTGTGTCCTTTTACCTGTGACATGCTTTAAATGGTCAAGAAGGGCCCTTTAGTTGTTCTCATACTGCCTGTGCCCGCACCTTTTTTCACCCTCTGTCTTGAAACCAGAAGCCCAGGGTCTGCCTCTGATTGGGGTTAGGCGGCCCAGCTCTTTATTGTGATTGCGTCAACAGCTTAGAAATGTCGCCGGCCCCTCTTTAATCAGGTTCAATAGTGATGGTCCCTAGGGTGAATGTGTGGGAAAAAACTCATTGGTAGTATTTTTAACTTTGCAAGACCATTTACAGCACCAACAAACCTACGAGGAGAGGGAACACCACAAAAACACATTCTGTCTGCTGGAATAACTGTGTATCATTCTGCTCACTTTTACATATGTTGAGGAAACCATTCCTTTAATCCATTCACAGTTTCTATGGGAATCTAAGATTCCATCTGGCTGAAAGCACAAGCATGTGTACGTTTCATGGCACAGCACACACGACACACACACACCACACACACACGACACACTACCACACACACACACACACACACACACACACACACACCACACCACACACACAACACACACACACACAACACCACACACACACACACACACAACACACACACAAACACACACACACACCACACACACCACACACACACACACGCTCACGCTGCTTATTTTAAGATCACGTGCCATGTTTCCTGTTCTCCCCCTTTCCCCATGTGACTCTTCTCCCTCCATGCTAAACCTCACCTCCCTCCCTTAACCCTCTCCCCTCTCATCCCTCCTGTAATCTGGAATAGGTTTCACATGGAGCTGTGGGTCAGGCCTGTATCTCATGCGGAGGTGTCACTACCGACACTCCTCTTTGCCTCATTGTAGGTTGGAACGTTTATTTTTGGGTGACAGTTTGCGCCCCCCCCCCCCGACGTGTTTGATTTATATATTATTAATTTCCCTTTTAAAATTGGATGCCGCAGGGCCTTTTATGTTATTTCCAATGAAGTGTTACCAGTGGTGATACTGTGGGGTGGGTCGGGCCATTTTAGGGGAGGGGGAGTTCATATTTTGTTAATTGCTCAAGGGAGACATTCTTATGACAATGTTATCTCTGGCATGAGATGTCCAAAATGTATGTGAGGAATTTTTGTCGCTAAGCGGTCTCGATATTCAGCCAAAGTTCGGAGATTTTATTTTCCTTTTTTTGCTTCATTTTGGTTCGTGCAGGTTGCATAACACCGCATCACTCTCTGTATGTTTAATCTACCAAACCGATCAGTTGATGTACAATTGGATTATGGATGTTCAAAAAGACCTTGGAAGGATAACCTGCATAGTTACTCTTGTATTTTACATTACGCTGATATTATAAAATAAATAATTAATAAAAGAGTAGTAAACTATTATCTAGCTGTGACCTTCTGAGCTAAATGTTTACATTTTCATCGATCAAGAATGTTTTGTTTTTGCCATGTACCACCAGACCTCCCCGTGAAACTTGGTACATGTTTGCCCTCAGCCTTATATGTCTTACAGTACATACTGTATGTGTGCTGGGTGGTGTGTGTCCATGCACTTTGACCTGTATGTATGGGTCGCTGTCGCGGCATGTTTTTCGGAGCGCGAGCGCGGAGTGCACCAGCCTATAAACAATATCTGTGTGGTCCAGAAATGCACATGTTACGTGACGCAAATGCATGTCAGTGCATCATTCACTGAGCAAGTGCAGTGTGTGTTTGAGTGGCGGTGCACTCAAGAGAATGTGTGCCCAGGATTGTGAGGGATGGAGGGAAAGGTGGAAGGGATGTCGGAGGGGGGGGGGCGCTGCTGTAAAATGTGTCCTTTGTGTGTGAGGGAGGAGTGAAGGGATGAGGGGAGAGGGGATACTGGATGTAGCCTGCTGTAGACACAAGGCGGATTGATAGTAAACACACACTCCGGGTCTAGTGGATCTGCTGCGGTAGCAACGGCTAACAAGCCCTTCATTAAGCCGTCTGATACATCACTGAGCGCCTTTGTTGAAGTAGGAAGCGAAAAGGTACCACCAGACAGATTTGACCTGAGAACGTTGGTATGCGCTGCCAGCAGAGCAAGAGGCTTTTCTTCTTTCACCCCCTCCCACCTGCTCCAGAAGGGTTTATGGTCGG
>NW_011335572.1:25847-27374 GCF_000735185.1 Notothenia coriiceps | reverse complement strand
GTAACTAACTACACACTAACTACTAACTACTACGTACACACTACTACACTACTACTACACTACGACTACACTACACACACTACACACACTACACACTACACACACACACACACACACACACACACACACACACACACACACACACACACACACACACACACACACACACACACACACACACACACACACACACACACGTACAGCACATTTTCGTAGTGACCAAACGGTGGTATGAGGATAGAGGGTGTCGTTTTTTCTCTTACTGATATTCTGAACAATCTGTGTTTATTGTATTAGCTGTAAAGTGTCTCTACTGTAGGCTATTTTTGTTTTATGTACAGCACTTTGGCTCGACCAAAAATTGTTTATAAATGTGTTATATAAATAAAACTTGATTTGATTTGATTTGATGAATACTTCTGTGTCGGTCCGTGACAACATTGGGCCCAAAAATATGTTTTTCCAATGACTTCCATTAGGAAAGAGCCATTTTAACTAAATAAACCACCCAGAACAAACTGTTTTATAGCCCTTGTTTTAATAACTAGTGTCCAAAGAGTGTAAAATGTGCTAAATTGGAGGCGGGGCTTAAGCAAAACGCAAGTGCTAATTCTGTATGGGCCCAGTTATGGGTAGTAAAAGGTGGGAACTAAAAAGTAAGGAGGAAAACCAAAGTTTAAAATGATAACATTTATATGCACACATGAATTGCATTACACTGATTCTATTGCTGAGTTTGCAGGTCAAAAAACAAGGAAAGAGACAACAGAGCTAAGGCTATATTCATAGCAGCAATGAGACAATGTAGACCATAATAGATTTGCATAGTGTTGATTAAGTTCGTAGTGCTGTTTTTGGTGTGAGTAACATGTTGAAGGTTCTTACAGTGCACACAGTTTGTGTTTCCAAGCTGCAGGCGTTCTTCTTGTTGTAACATTTTCTAAGACTTCAAACTGCATTGTAAAGAAACTGTGCCAGGCTGCTGGAGCTTTGAAATACAGATGAAACTTTCAACAGTGAAAACATTTTCGGTTTCAATATATCTTTCAGTCCGAAAGGTTCAAAAGCAATGTATATATATTTTTCTAGAGCAATGACCTTGTTCTGAATTCAGATGTGGGCTTATGAGATCCGCTCTAATTGCGTAAAGGCACAATGAGGCTTCTACTAAAACAATGTAGGAAATCAAAAATGATGAAACTCAATGAACATCATGCTGTTTTGTTGAAGGATTGAAACTAGCAGATGTGACCATACATTTGTTAGGAAAATGTTCACCGAGATAATAAATCAAGTATTGGGGGTAGGGTAATTTTCTCGTAGACTTCTATGCAATGGGATTTCCTCTGATGGATATGAGAAAGTGTAAGGCACTTCCTCATTGATTTTAATTATTAGAACTGGAGCAAAGCAGATTTAGATTAAAAGTTTTACCTGGAAACACATTTGAGTAGTTACTGTTGCTGTTGGTTTGTCCTGACATGAGCATTACAAAGGAATGTTGCTGTTTACTAAACTAGAATTCAC